>NW_007726532.1:247217-250112 GCF_000696425.1 Galeopterus variegatus | reverse complement strand
CCAGTGAGCGGGAACCGGTCTGTATGTGGGATCCGAACCCTCGGCGGGAGCGCTGCCACATCCCAAGCGGCGCACTGTAGCAGTGCACCACCAGGCCCCACCAGGCTGGCCCCACCTGCTCCTTTTTCTTCCCAAAGCAGGAAATTTGCTGACCTACCTTATCACCTACAACCTAGGTGATAAGACCCCCATTTCAGGAGGGGTCCTGCCCCATGCCTGGGAGGAAGAAATTCACAGAGAGGCCAAGAAGAACCTGAATAAACAGTCCTTGCTGGGTTTCCCCACCCAGTCTGTTAGTGTTAGATCATACACTTTTTGTCCAATCACATCTCTACACAGTTGCCCATGCTTCAATCATGCCTACATAATGAAGCTTCCATAAAAACCCAAGAGCACTGGGTTTGGAGAGCTCCTGGGTAGCTAAACACGTGGAGGTTCCTGGAGGGCTGGCATGCCATGGGAAGGCAGGGAAGCTCCATACCTTGCCCTATGCATCTCTTCATCCATATCCTTTGTAATATCCTTCATAATAAATGGTAAATGTGTTTCCCTGAGTTCTATAAACTGCTGTAGCAAATTAATCATACCCAAGGAGGGAGGTTGTAGGAACCCCAATTTATTGCTGGTCAGTCAGAAGCACAGGTAAAACAACCTGGGGCTTGCAATTGGCACTGAAAGTGGGAGGCAATCTTGTGGGACTGAGCCCTTAACCTGTGGGATCTTATGCTATCTCCAGGTAGATAATGTTGGAATTGGATTGGAGGGCACCCAGCTGGTTTCTGCTGGAGAATTGCTGGCTTGCTTGCCAGTGGGGAGAAATCCTCACACATTTGGTCACAGAAGTCTTTTCTTCTTTATCAATTGTGCTGAGTAAGAGTATAGGAAAACACTTCCTATAAAAGTGTGTGTTTTTTCCACTAACACATGATAGTAGTGGCTGAGCCAAGGACATGGAGGTCCCCTATGGTGTCCACACTTCCAGTTTCCATGCCAGGCTGTTTAATATCATATCTAGCTTCTTCACTGACCCCCTCTAGTTTCTAGTCTCACTGGAACCATCAAGAGTTTTGAGTGAATCCCTTCTTTTCGCTTGAATGATCTTTTTAGGTATTAAAGATACTGTGACTTGATCAGCTTTCAGTCATGGCATATGTAGTGGATTGAATTATGTCCCCCTAAAACTCACTGAAGCCTGAATTGTGTCCCCCAAGTTTTATTTATTAGACACTTAGCCCCCACTGTGACTGTTAAGAGGGTGGGAAATCCTATTATGGTAATTGAAAGGTGCAGCCTTGAAGAGGTGATTGGATTGTAGGACCATGCAGTAGTGAATAGATTAAAAATGGTGGCCAGGGGTGTGGTTCTGAGGGGTTTAAAAGAAGAGGAGAGTCTGTTCTTCAATTTGCTTCTTCTCTCTGCTTCCACCATCTTGCAATGTGAGACCCCTGGGTCACTGTCACCATCACCAGATGGACTTTGGACTTCCCAGCCTCAGAAACTGTAAGCAGTAAATTTCTTTTTTTTTTAATAAATCACCCAGTTCCATGTATTTTGTTATAAGCAATGCAAAATGGACTAATACAGCATATCTCTTTTTAAAAAACAACTGAAACTTTTGATCTCAAGATTCCACTGAGGTTTTTTTTTTTTTAATTGTGAAAAACAACGTACACACAGAAACACCCATAAACGCAAAGATGCAGTTTACCAAATAATTATAAAGGGAACATATATGTCACCACCAGCCAAGTCACGAAAACATTTCTAACACTGTGGAAGCCCTTGGTAAACCCCTCTCTGATCATAACCATGTCCCCCTTCCCTTCAGGTATTTATCCTGTTTTTTGTAATAACCATATCCTTGAATTTCTTTCTAGTTTTACCATCTATGCCTATGTCCCTAAACAACGTAATTTAGTTCTTGAACTTTATATGAATGAAAATTTAGTGAATGTATTCTCTTTTATCTTCCTACTTCTGATCAATGGTATGTTTGGAAATTCATCCGTATTATTGTATATAGCGGTACTTGGCTCATCTTTCTTTCCCTCCCCTGCCCCCTTCCTTCTGCTATAATTTATTCATTCATTCTACTGTAAATGGTTGTCTGGGTTGTTTTGAGGTTTTGGCGTCTTCAGTGATCCTGCTAGGAATACGTTACCTGGTGCCTGTGTGTGGGTTCTCTTAGGGTATATACAAGGTGTGGAATTGCTGAGTCATAGAGTAGAAATATCTTCAACTTTGCTTTGCTATTTTTTTTTCAAAATGATTGTATCAAATTATCCTTCCACTAACAATTTGTACCAGTTTCCATTACTTTACATGGCTGCCAACAATTGATCTTAGAATAGTTTTGAATTTTTGCCAAGCTGATGGGTATGTAGGATGTCTATTGTGGTGTGACTTGAGATATTTTAAAGTACACTGCAGGCTTCCTATAAGTCTCTCCCGTTTAACTTTTCTATAAATCTTTCCTTAAGTAACCCCCACAGTTGGTCTGTGTTTTAATTCTGAAGTTGGGAAAATCTGAGATGGGATCCCATGGTGTGCTTTATACTATGCAGTGCTGAATCTAGCTTCTTAGATGACAGTTGTATTATGCTTCTTCTTATTCATGAGGACATTCCTGTATGCCATCAAGGGAAATAGACATTGGTCCTAAATAAATGTCAGTACATCCTGGGGATCATGAAGATGCTCTTTTTTGAGAAACTGCACATAACTGATCTCTTCAGAATTCCTGTTTTGCTGAATGCCACCTTTCAATTCCCCTCATTGGAGGACCTAATTCATTCATTCATTTCTCCTTCTTTATTCTTCCTTCCTTCCTTCCTTCCTTCCTTCCTTCCTTCCTTCCTTCCTTCCTTCCTTCCTTCCTTCCTTCCTTCCTTCCTT
>NW_007726532.1:198961-246217 GCF_000696425.1 Galeopterus variegatus | reverse complement strand
CCACAAAAAAAAAAAAAAAAAAACCCAAGAAAAGAGTACAGTACAAAGGGAAAAATATTTTTAAAATGTCTTGTTTTCTAAATCTTTGATTATTTACTTGTTCTTCTCTGGGAGGCAGTAAGACCTATATCCTAATCACATTCTTGCTGTTACGGGGCTTTGACATCTCATTTACCAGTCTGGGCCTCAGATTCTCCATCTTTAAGGTGATAGGTGGGGGCGAGCTGTACCCTCATTGGTAGACAAGGGCCTTGGTTTGTTTGTGCTTTACCCTGATCACTCGGCACATACTTCAGTACCACTGAACCACAAAGGGTTTTGTTGCTTATCCCTGTGCAATTTTGGTGACTTTTTATTGAAGCATAATATTTCTACTCCCTGTGCAATTTCCATTCATTTGTTCATCTTGTGTTAGATATACTAGGAAATAAAGGTGAATTAATACAGCCCCAGCCCTCAAGGAGCTTGGCATGAAGGGGAGTCCTCTTCCTGGCCAGCCCAGTTGCCTCCTAGGATTTCTCCCTGGAGCAAGAAGGCCACTTAGAAAGTGACCTGGCCAGAAGTGCACCGCTTGGGAAGCGCGGCGGTCCACAAAAAAAAAAAAAAAAAAACCCAAGAAAAGAGTACAGTACAAAGGGAAAAATATTTTTAAAATGTCTTGTTTTCTAAATCTTTGATTATTTACTTGTTCTTCTCTGGGAGGCAGTAAGACCTATATCCTAATCACATTCTTGCTGTTACGGGGCTTTGACATCTCATTTACCAGTCTGGGCCTCAGATTCTCCATCTTTAAGGTGATAGGTGGGGGCGAGCTGTACCCTCATTGGTAGACAAGGGCCTTGGTTTGTTTGTGCTTTACCCTGATCACTCGGCACATACTTCAGTACCACTGAACCACAAAGGGTTTTGTTGTTTATCCCTGTGCAGTTTTGGTGACTTTTTATTGAAGCATAATATTTCTACTCCCTGTGCAATTTCCATTCATTTATTCATCTTGTGTTAGATATACTAGGAAATAAAGGTGAATTAATACAGCCCTCAAGGAGCTTGGCATGAAGGGGAGTCCTCTTCCTGGCCAGCCCAGTTGCCTCCTAGGATTTCTCCCTGGAGCAAGAAGGCCACTTAGAAAGTGACCTGGCCAGGATCAGCTTCTGTTCTCGCTAAGGCACAGACAAGCTCTCACCTCCTTACCAGTACGTCTTTCCTCTTGGCATCACTGTTAGGATCTCTCTTTCCATTCCAGGGCTTTGTTCCCCTGTTCCAACCCTTTAACCATCTTCCCAATGGAGAGCGCCTTACAACCAGAGAATGTTAGCATGGGAAGGGGTCATCTGGTGCCCGAATGTGTACTTTACAAACGGGGAAACTGAGGTGCCAAGAGGTCAGTGACCAGTGGTAGCACTGGGTCTAGAACTGAAGAGTTCCTGAATGCTCCTGAATCCTCGGCCAGAGTTCTCACTCAGCTTCCCTGGCTTTGGGATTTCCACCTACTCTGCTTCCTCATTGTCCCGGAGGTGAGGAGATGGGACTAACTTTGATACAGTTTCTGTTCCATGAATGTCATGCCTCCTGTATTTGGAAGAAATGAAGTCCTTCTTAAACCCCGCCTGCTAAGGCCAAGGCGTGGGTGCAGTGGAGTCCAGGGAGGGCATCCTGCGGCTTATGTAGCTTGGATTTTTATTTCTTCAATTAATATGGTAGAGTTTTATCTCCGTTTCTGTTCCATGAATGTCATGCCTCCTGTATTTGGAAGAAATGAAGTCCTTCTTAAACCCTGCCTGCTAAGGCCAAGGCGTGGGTGCAGTGGAGTCCAGGGAGGGCATCCTGCGGCTTATGTAGCTTGGATTTTTATTTCTTCAGTTAATATGGTAGAGTTTTATCTCTACGTATTCTGCAATACATCTCGGGAAGAATACAGCACAGGTGGGCAGCTGACCCTGAGTAAAACTGTCAGCTGGCAGAGTTCATCTCTAATCCCTGAGCTGCCTTCTGATGCTCATTTGTGCCTCTTTCTCCTCTTCCCTATGCTTGCTTTCTACCCCAGCCCCGTGCACCGCTCAGGGCCCCTTCCCAGGCTCAGAAGGGCTCGCCCTCTCCGCCTCATCTCCTGGTGATCCGTGTCCCCTCAGGCATCCTCAGCCTCCTCGCTGCTCTTCGTGTTTTGTTGTGGTTTTCAGATTTTGTCATAAACATCATTTCATTTGATCCTCTCAAGACCCCCATGTGGCAGAGAAGACAGCTATCATGTTCCTCTTGTAAGAGAAGGGGTAAATGAGACTCAGTGAGTTGAGTGGCCGTGCTGCTGGTGTTAGGATGTATCCAATTCCCTGAGTCTAGACCCCTGCCTTGCCCCCAATACTGAGTGAACCTTCCCTTGATTGCAATGCTCTCTTCTGCTGCTAACCGTGCCATGGTATTGACAGAGTCCTGTCCCTCCATGGAACTTGGTTAATGAATGCGTACTTTTAGATGTTTCAGAGAGAGACAGTGACTCATACCCTGCACTTTAATAGACCAGTGGGATAGATATTCTTCAGGTCAACCTTTCAATTGTTCACTTTATGCACATTTCCCCTTCTCTGTATATAAGGCTGTCCATTAAGCCAAAGAACCAAGCAGATTTAAAAGGCAATAAATTGAAATCATAGAGGCAAAGGGATGAGCAGGTAGAGAGAAGAGGAGTGAGGGAGTTGGGGAAAAGACTCAGCCTGCCATGTCCTCAGGGTTTGGAAATACTGACACTGATGTTAAACCAGAGGCACTAAGAGAAATCAGGTATCTACATGCCAGGCTAATGCCTTATCTCATTACTCCCCATAAAACCCATATGAACCTGGTACTATAGTTGTCATTCCTGTTGTACTTTTGACAACACTGAGATACAGAGTGGTTAAGGAGGCTGCGCAATATCACACAGCTGGCACATTGTGGAGTTAAGCTTGAATTCAGGTCTGCTGACCCCTACTTCCACCCAGGCCTCACAATAGTGTGTATATCAGGGAGGCTCGGACACTCTCGAATCTCTTCATCTCACCCAAAGGAGGGCTGTGGCACATGCAGAGCCTTCTAGAAAATGACATAACAACATTGTCTTGGGCGCTTAGGACAGTTGAAGAGAAATGATTATTTCCAACACCATTTCCTTGATCCCTAAATAGAATCTGTTTCAACTAATTTCAACGAGAGAAAGCAAAATGTTAAGAGAGAGAAGAAACTTGTAATATGTCGTGTGAGAAATACATATTTTGATCCAGCTTTTTCCTGAGCTGGCTTCAGGAAAAAAAATCAAATAAGTGCCAAATCTGTTGACTAAGCTTCACAAAAGTTTAGTACTGAAGGCTTCCTTACAGTTTGGAAATTTTACATTTCACATTCCAAAGTTCACTTGGGAAGTGTTAAGCGCAGTAGATAATGTTTCCACTGCATGTGCCAGTAGTATTTTTGAAAGTTTATAAACTGTCCAGGAAGCATTTGCTGCTGAAATTTGGCACATGGTGCGTTTCCCTCGCAAACCATTTATTTGTTCCAAATTACCTCACAAATTACTTGGATGTCGAATTTTAGAGAGAAGCGAGAACCACACAAAACATTTTCATGAATAACTGTTGGTCTGTAGCCAAGTCTCACTTATAATCTCTTCAACCTAAGGTGTTTCTGGGTTCCTTAAGAAGACAGTGTGGAGAAGGTAGGTCTGAAGTTAGGGAAGGCAAGTTGTTTCTCAGGACTGTGATCTCTTCTTGGTCAGAAATCACTCTGTTCTTGCAGTGCCCATGGCCTCTGTGGGTGGCCTGAGCAGCTAACTCCCCAGGAGCGGCAAAATCTATTATATTAGAACCTGTGTATTTTCATTTACACTTAGAAATAAGATGACAACATAAAAGGACCATTTTGTCATCATTTTACTGAACTTCTTCACTCAATCAAGTAATCCTGACATTTCAGAGCTGGAAGGAACCTTGGAGAAGGGCCTAGTGAACATTAGGGCAGTATTTCTCAGCCTATGAGCCGAGGACGGCGGCCAAGAGGACCTTCGGGGCATGTAAAACGTGCTGATTCCTTGGTCCCACTTCAGACCACTGAGGCAGACTCCCTGGGGTTGGGACCTGGGAATCTGCCTTTACATAAGCTTTCCAGGGGATTTTATGCTGAGTAAGTGTGACAGCCAGCCCTCTAGTGAACCTCATCCCTCTATTTTTATGTATGTGTCACTTCCTCTTAAGTTCTTTGGCCTCACCCCAGCATCTCCTGGGAACTATTGCTTTCACCCCTCTGCTTTGAAAGCCCTTTATTCCATTGTGTCCCTTTATGGTATTGTTACCTGTGGCACGTGAGTCTCCTCCAGGAAGCTCCTTGGGGGTCAGGATCTGTTGCCCTCATCTTGTGTCCCCAGCACCTGGCAAAGTGCCTGGCACATGGTGAAGTTCATTAAATTCATTGTGGAATGAAGGAATAAACCAGCCTTATAGCCAAGGGAGCTGTTGGTTGGCTGTGGTGGCAAAGCCAGCGTGAGAGCCTGGGTCTCCTGAGCCCTCTAGATTGTAATTTCTACGTGGTGCTGCTGCTCACAGAGACTAATTTAACTGCAGGAGCTTTTGTCAGTTTGTTTACTAGTTTGATTTTTTTTTTAACTTCTCTGAATTGTGTTTGCATGATAAAGCATAAGGCTATATACTCTTCTGATAGTGTTGCATTCACCAAAAACACAGAGCATTTAAAAAGGAAAAACGATGCACACGTAAATGGATACAACACTCACCACCATTGCCTGGCCAATTCCTCGCAATTCCAGAATTCTAGGTTTTCTGCCATTTATCATCAAGGCCATACTTATTGAGGCTCAAGTCTTGACAAAACAGGATTGAGAAGTGTAATTCATAACGCTTTGTAATCCACAAACTGTTTTTTCTCCATGAAGGAAAAGAGAGTAGAAGATAAAGAAAACTGTCATTCCCAGGGCACCTTGGGCAGCCAGTCCCTGTGTTAAGAGCTAACGTACTTGATCTATTTGCCTGTGCTCTGACAGGAGGTCTTCTTAGCCCTGTTTGACGTATGAGGGAATTGAGGTCGCAGAGCAAGTGAGAGCAGAGGCAGGATCTGAACCCCTGCTTTCCAGCAGGCTGCGTTAGCCTCAGAGCTTCTAAAGCGCATACAGAGATGACATGATCACAGCCTCCATTGAAGCCACTGTGGGACGTTCACGTGCTTTTCCTCTCTACCTACCTGTCAGCAGGCTCAACCCTTCACTTCACAGAGACTTTTTTAGCACCCTAAAGAAAGTTCCCTCATAGGGACTTTCCCAGCCCCTGAGACTCCATCCTCAAGAACACTCTGTTGACATTGTCAAAGGATCTACTCCAATGTTGGCCTTTTTCCAGCAGAAGGACAATTTATCATTTATGTTCGATTTGTGGAATTGCTTCCCAAGACCCCAGAAGAGAAATATGGAAGTGTGGTAGAAGAAAGCTCTCAGTAGCCAAGATTATACGATTGGATCCCCTTGGTGGGTCCACCCCCGCTCAGCTTCTGTGCAGTGCTGAAGGGTCACGAAGGGCGTCATGCTCCAGGCGCTGGGTCAGTCCCCTGGCCACACTGTCTCTGGGAAGCTCAGGCTCCCTGGCTCTCTCAGAACTGAGTGTAATCACCGTAATCAGAGTAAGGGGTGCTTCGGTCTGGGCAAGGTCAGGACAAGTACCAGGAGGAGAGTGTGTCCCCAGCTACAATTCTGGCACCAGACCAGCACTTGGCTGTGACTGGGAAGCTCAGGCTCCCTGGCTCTCTCAGAACTGAGTGTAATCACCGTAATCAGAGTAAGAGGTGCTTCCGTCTGGGCAAGGTCAGGACAAGTACCAGGAGGAGAGTGTGTCCCCAGCTACAATTCTGGCACCAGACCAGCACTTGGCTGTGCGAGGCTTATAGCCCGGAAGATTACCCGTTGGGAGGTTGTTGCTCATGGAATATGGTCTTTGTTTGTCCTTCGCTACCCTTTTTCCCCACCTTTGTGTCTGTGTCTTTCCTGAGGCATATCGCTCCACCTGCATTTTCCTCTTTTATTGTCTTTCTTTTTGTCTCTTCTCTTCTCTCATCTCTCTAATCCCTGTTATCCAGACTAGAGCCTAGGGTGGCCACAGACTTTCTGTAGAACCAAAGAATCTCTGTTAGGTTGTTTTTAAAGAAAAATTTCATTAGCTAAAATTTATTAGCTAAAATCTGTTGCTAAATGTAGGAAATATTCTCTCTTCTTAATTAAAAAAAATTTAGATGAATAGGCTATGTAGTTTTTAAAATTCAAGGCAAAGTCCTTCATTGATCTTAATTCTATTCTATTTTATTTTTTTTAGTATTACCATTTAATGGTGACTGAACACTAGGTTTTAATTACAGTCCATGGGGAGAAAAAATTCCAGCATAAACAATGAATGCAAGCGGCACTTAACTGGCAAGGCTACCATGCTTCTCATCTGGACCATACGCAAAACCCTAGTGCATGCGTTCCTGTGTACAGTAACACAGCACCAGAAGCAACACAGCTGCAAAGCAACACAGCTGCATACATCTGCATACATAAACACAGGTCATTCTTTTCAGCCCTACATGGAGATGTAATTAACAGTATCAAGCACTCAAAGAAAATCAATCTGCCGGTTTATATATACTACACGGAGATCATAGCCTATAGAGTAATAAGAGCTACATCCTCAAGAGGCATACGTATAGACACACAATTTTTGTTTAATAATCTTTAAAACAAAGATCAAAGTTCATTTATTTAAGTCCTGTTGCATTAACAAAAAAATAAAAATAAAATGGAACCAAATAATCATTTAAAGTTTAAAATTCCTAAATTATCCAATCTATACAACTGTGGGAGACTTCATCAAGGTTTCTGAGAAGCCTAGGGCTGTTTCAGCTAAACCATAGGATTCATTGCCCTTAATTTTAAAAAAAGCAAAATTATGGTCACTAATACAGGGGGAAGTTTTCTCACCTTTGATATAAGTAAATATTTTAAAATATAGGTGGGAAGAAAAGACTTTTGGCCCAGTCATAACATGTATAATGGCAATTTCCATTTTTCCTCACTTGAGTTTTGTACTAAAGGGTTTCTTTAGGAGAGTCCATGTTATTATAAGTTTTTGCAAAATCACCATTTAGGGCCTTCATTTATTTAAATCTGTAAAAGGTGATTGTTGGACAGTTGCCAGCTGACTCATGTTTCCATGGTATGAAAGCTGGATACATAGAGTCTTAGAATGGTAATCAGCTTTTTATTTTACAGAGACCCCTATGTTCAAAGAGTAAATATATAAAAAATTTTAAATAACACACACACACACACAACTGTTAAGTGCTAAAGGCTTTCTGAGTACTTATTTTAGAAAATACTCCTCTTTTACCCTCTGTGGTCCCCACATGTAGCATCTCTTGAGGATAATTTCTGATTTCACATTCTTTTTGTCAGACACCCTTCCTTTTTTTTCTTTAATTTCTTCACAAAGACACAATGATCTTGAGCCTTCCACATTCATCATCTGATATGCTTTTTCAGAGTTCAACTTAAATGAAAAACAAATATTGTTCATGTGTAAACAATGATGATGACTTGGGGCCACGTCTTGCTTTTTTTTTTTTTTTTTTGTCTTTTTCCGTGTCCGGCAACGGTTCGCAACCCTCAGTGTCGCCCCCGTACCGGACCAGGACCGGCAACGGGATCGCAACCCTCGGTGTTGCCCCCGCGCCTCGCTCAGCCAGTGAGCGGGAACCAGTCTGTATGTGGGATCCGAACCCTCGACGGGAGCGCCGCCGCGCTTCCCAAGCGGCGCACTAGCGCAGTGCACCACCGGGCCGGCCCTTCTTGCTTTTTTTAAAAAAGGAGGGAGCGCCGCCGCGCTTCCCAAGCGGCGCACTAGCGCAGTGCGCCACTGGGCCGGCCCTTCTTGCTTTTTTTAAAAAAGGCGTTCTAGCTTAAAATTTTATTTCATACTTGATATTTCAGGTATTTATCGTGAGTCTTTATTAATACCCCTGCAATGGTGATTCTAAACCTTTTGGTCACTGGCCCCTCTGAAAATATGAGAAAAGTCCTGCGTCTTTTCTTCAGGAAAGCACATGCACAAAACCCCACACCCATTTCAGGGGGTTTACAGCTCCCCTGGGTCAACAGGATAAGACTCTCCTAAGTTATTAATTTTCTCCTCTATGAAGACTGGATGCTACTTTTGGGGGTGGAGTAAGGAGAGAGGAAAGGGGTTGGACAGCATTCCTGCTCTTTCATTTGTTAAGAGAAATTATTTTTCAAAAATAAATACAGTGGTCTTAAATTCTTTTTTATTTTGAAACACTGCAGTTCAGGTACCAAGCCCAGAAAAGAAAGCAAAATGATGACAAGTGTGCATTAGTGGTAATGGACCTAAATTTGCAATGGCTTTGCCTTAACAGAGTCCTGCAGGGTTAGATAAATCCATCTTCCAGCACATGGGACATTTGAACTAAGCTTCTGTGTTTTAAAAACTGTATTGATGTTATGAGTAAATGTTATGGGTCAGCATTCACTCATTTTCAAAGAATTTTAGTTGAAAAGTTTCTATTGTTGATTTGTCACCCAAGGAAAGAGATTCACCTGGCAAGTCAGTAGCGCACATTCATAAGACTGTCCTTGGGTTTTACTAGCTTCGTTTATTTCCCCAAATATTAAGTGAAAAATATTTGAGTATTCACTTGGCATAGTGGAAAGAAGAGACATTTCCTCGTTGTCTGAGAGGGATGACAGGAGTTGTTCAGATTTGAAGATTTATTGCAAGAATTCTCCCAGTGAGGCCAGGCTCCAGGCTTTGTACTATAATTATGTTTAGAAAATCATTTCGTGATCAAATATTAATTTGTGAAGAGGGTTGTGTAACAAAGAAGTAGACTTTTTATGAATAAGAGCAATTTTCATGAGATTGTTGAGAGCTGTTTTTTGTTAGGTTAAATTTCAGCAAGATGTTGGTGTCAGTCTGTTCTCCTACTAACCTTCTCTCCCCTTCATTTTTTTTTTTTTCTTTTAAGTGAAAATAACTTGACCCCAGCTTTCTGTGCCCTTAGCCATGGGCATTTTCCAGTTTTCAAACCAGCACAGTATCATCCCTGATTCCACCCCCACCTCCAGAAAACAGTTCTGTGTGGTTAATGAGGGGTAAGGTGACAATGGGATTATGTATGCTAGGCATTTAACACTCAGAAGCATACTCTGTGTTTCCACATTAGAAAATAGACCACATTTAGAAAATAACTTCACTGTTTGCTTCTAATAATGTTCAGCCATTTGTTTTGGTAAGTAATTAAAGTGCCATCTCTTCTCCTGCCTAGTCATCAGGTAACAATCTAGATTTAGAGAGAGTGAGCTAACAAGTTGCTGTTAGAGTTGATTTGTTCCCTAACCCATCCTGTGAATATCAATGCTAACAACAGTGTCTTGTGTTTTTTTTTTTTCTTTCTTTCTTTTTTGTTTTTTTTTTTTTTCTTTAAATAAATGTGCTTTTTCCTATGTGAATAATTATATGTCTAGAAACAGCCATGGAGTGATTTTGCTGTTCTGAATGGGGGAAAGATTAATAGTGACATTTGGAAGGCAAGTATATTGTCAAGATTTTAGATCATTTAATATTTTTTCTTTCTGCATGGCTGTGGCTGTATATTTTTCTTCTTCGTGAATATCCATGCATTCTGCAGGGACAGAGCGATTGGGCTTCTTGCTAGGGGCATCAGCTCACACTCATGTTGCCTTTTTTTTGATGTGTCCTCTTGTGAATGATGAAGCCGATTGCCCAGGTTTGTTTTGTAAGAGCAGGCGCTTGCACCGGTCAGCATCCAGCAGTCCTTCCTTGCATGCCTTTTTCTGCCTAAGCTCACATACACTCTCTGCCTCTTGCCGGGAGGACTTCCCTCCCCTTTGATTTTGGGGCAATGTGTTGGATTCCTCTCCCATTGTACATTAACAGGGATCTATTTTCCTCTAGGATTTGCATGCAGCCACAGTTAACCCAGACCCCAGTTTAAAAGAGTTTGAAGGAGCAACACTACGCTATGCATCTTTGAAACTCAGGTAGGACATTGGAAGGATCTGCTCTAAAGTATGGCTTTGTGCAGCTAGAGTTTGCAGTAGAATTCTAAGCTCGGTTTTCTGTTTGTTTTTTTTCTAGAAACACCCCACATGCTGATGATGACGATTCTTGTAGTATCAACAGTGATCCCGAAGCCAAGGTTTGTGAGAAACATACTTTCAGCAACCAGGTTATATTCTTACATCACAGTAATGACTTTGGATTATGGCTTAGTTTTTAAAAACCATCAACCCAGAGTCACTTAATAAGTAATTATCCCTCAATTCTCTCTCTTTTCTAATGTCCCCAACATTTTAAGAAAACTCCTAGGCCAAGTTAGGTTTCAGGAAATTTCTACAACCATGGAGGACTCTGCCCGAGTCTCACCACATCAGCTCTTTGTGCAATGTAATATGTTAAAATTAAAGATCAAATGGGTGGCTTCACAAGCCTTTGAAGATACACCAGGCTCTGCCTTTCAGAGCAGTGGGAGTTGAACAAGTGGAGTGTGAGACCCCTCATGCCCACCTCCTCCAGAGCAGCCTCACACTTGTGCAAGGTGAAATCTCTCTGCCATGCCTGTCATCACAGGTTAGAGGCGTACGCTTTATGATAGAAAGTGAGGGCAAGCTTGTGTCACTTGTGTTTCTGGGCTCCTGCTGGTGTACCGGCAGGGCCATCTTTAGGGCACGTGCCAGGGCCCCATGCATGGGGTTCAGTGCTCAAGGTTGCTGTCTTGAAATTCTTAATCAGTGAGTCGCACAGCCTGATAAGATGATGGCAGCTCTAGAGCCAGTGGCATTCTGTACAGGTCCTTCAGCTGCTGCTAACATGCTGGCCTTTAAAGATAAATTTTATGGCAAGGAATGGATGCAGTAAAGCAGGAAGGTGGGCTGTGAATAATTTGCTTTACTACCAGGTGTTTTACAAGGTCTTTCAGCAAAGGCTGGAGGAGGAGGGGTGAGCGGCGTATCTGTCTCCAGCACTGAGGGCTGGGGCAGTGATAATCTGGGAAGCCCTCCTGTGAAACTGACAAGTGGGCAGGGAGGGCAGTGCATGGAAGGGAGATAGAACTGGTCACAGGAATAGGAGGATCTACCCGCAATGCCATGGAGAGGAAAGTAGCTTTCCAGATCCTTTTGTATTTGTTCTGAAACCCAAAGCAGATCTGTGTCTATGAATAAAATGGCAAATAGGTTTCCTTAGTAGTAGTAAGTGGGGAACACCATGCAGTTTCTAAACCTTGACTCCTTTGCTGGAAACTGCCATATTTCCAGTTGATGCTATAAGAATCTCAGGGCTCCCACTGAAATCTCCTCTGCTCCTAGTTGACTCATCTTCATTTTAAGCACAGCCTGATAAGATGATGGCAGCTCTAGAGCCAGTGGCATTCTGTACAGGTCCTTCAGCTGCTGCTAACATGCTGGCCTTTAAAGATAAATTTTATGGCAAGGAATGGATGCAGTAAAGCAGGAAGGTGGGCTGTGAATAATTTGCTTTACTACCAGGTGTTTTACAAGGTCTTTCAGCAAAGGCTGGAGGAGGAGGGGTGAGCGGCGTATCTGTCTCCAGCACTGAGGGCTGGGGCAGTGATAATCTGGGAAGCCCTCCTGTGAAACTGACAAGTGGGCAGGGAGGGCAGTGCATGGAAGGGAGATAGAACTGGTCACAGGAATAGGAGGACCGGTGAAATTATTCTTCAGTCAGTGCGTTGGGCTTTCTCTTTTCTTCCCTCCTGGTTGTATTGCTTGCCAAATTCTTTATCTGCTACCTTTCTATTCCCAGTGTGTCTATTCCAACACTTATTATGAATTTGTTGATGTTAATAAGGATGCTTAACTTTGTCGTAAGTCACTGAAGCTGTGCTTAGTTCTAAACAAATATACATGTGTTGTTTTATTTATTTTTATCCTACTTTGTTCCATAAAAGATCTGAGAAGACGTATAAGAACAAATGCTTTTCTTTAAAGGCAAAGAAGATATGAAGGTATAATCAGTGTGGCCTGGAACAATGTATAGAGTAAGGAAAGGTCAGCCTGGGGAGAAGAATGGGAACAGAGCTTTTCAGATCATAGGATTTGCACAGTTGCTAAAATGGACTCAGTTGGGGTTTTTTGTGCCTCCTGGTGATTAATTACATCGAGGATTCTTACGGTGAATGGGACAAATCCCTAGAAGGACAAATCAGAATCTTGAAAGGACTTTGCAACCTACATGTGCTTCTAACTACCCCTGCCCCGCCCTACATTCTGAGGGAGCCCCCTGCTGCAGAATGTCACTGTCAGTGTTGAGGACCCATGAGCACGCTGGGAAGGGAGAAGGGTTTCAGAGCCTGCTTTATATGAATCACGCTGCACATACGGCAAAGCCTCTCAGTTCCTTATGCAATGTAAAGATTTTTCTAGTGCTTCATTATAAAATAGTTGTAATAATGAATATTTATTGAGTGCTAACTTTTTGCCAGGTATGGTCCTACAGGCTTTAATTCTATTCATTCTCATTCTCAGAAAAAATTCAGTGGGCTAAGTAACATTTTCTTGACATGAGGAAACTGAGTCATAGAAAGTTAAACAGCTACTATGTTGTAGAGCCAGGACTTGAATCTAGGCTGTTTGGCTCGAGAGCCCATGCTCAGTAGACTTGTCTAAAAGAAAATTCTCACTAGAGTTCCATTCAGGGGCTCCCACCAAATGGGATTAATGTCCTCAACAATATTCCAAATATATATAGATATATAGAAATTTTGGTTTTGCCAGTTAGTCTTTCGTAGCCTTACTCACTGGGAACGAAGGACAAACACCCCAGCAGAACTCATTTCAAGTAAATTGGTGGAGATTGTGACAGTGTGGACCAGCTTTCTGGTCTGATTTCAGGAGAAGATGAACTCTAGACTCTTTGAGAAAAATGGATGGGCCACAGGTTTTTTCAGGCCATTCCTCAGTAGTATAATTTCAGCTTGGCTTATGGTAAAAGTTGGACCTGGAACGGGAGGAAGTGGGGGCTGGAGTGGAGAGAATCTGCTGCTGATGACTGGCAGATCTGCACACTGTCAACTCACCGTGCAGAGGACAGGAAATCGAGGAGCCTCCGGGTACATGATCACCCACCTACTAATGGGAGTGAGCCAGGGAAGGCCAAGGTGTTCTTTCAGAATTATGAGATATTTCAAAATCCAACAGCCTGAAATGAAATTATATTTTTTTACAAATTTTGAATTCAGTGAGTTTAGAACTGGTTTAATGAAGGCCTTTTGGAGGAGCTTCTCTCCCGTTCACATTCTTAGTCACTCCTCCCGTGTTTAATGCTGCCTGGGGTCCAGAGCCAATGCCTAGCACCTAAATTCGCTGCATATTCAAGCTCCTTTGTAGAAATAACTTACTTAAGGTAACCCTTTACATTCTCTCAGTCTGCCAAGGACCATGGGACTGAGTGCTCCCAAGATAAGCAGAAAATATCCTTTCCTTAAAAATAATATTTAATTTCATGTTAATTTCTAAATATGAAGTCTGTGAGGAATGATTACCAGAAAGGTTATTATAGAAAATGTCTTCCTTACTCCTAGATAAAACTTACATGCTGAAAAAATAAACATCACTTTCAGGCCTTCGGGATGTGGACACTTCTCAGTCCACTCTAAGCACTCTGAATCTGAGCATCTTGATAATCAGTTCAGTGAAACCTCTAAGCAGCAAAGGCATCTTAAAATGACCACAGACAGACAGACACACATACACACTCTCCCAAAGAACAACGTATTTTTAAAACTCTGAAAATGTTTTTCAAGGCTACCTAATTTTTTATACAATAAATATTTTTGTAGTTGGTAGCAGTATGTGTATGTTTGAATATAATTCTGAGTTCTCTATTTTAACTTTTTATTTTGAAATAATTATGGATTTATAGAAAATTTGCAAAGATTGAGTTCCCATATACCCTTCACTTAGTTTTTTCTCATATTCTCCATTATCATGGTACAGTGATCAAAGATAAGAAAGTAATATTGATACCATATTACTAACTAAACTATAGACTTTAGTCACATTTTCCCATTTTTTCCACTAACAACCTTTTTCTGTTCCAGGACCCAATCTAGGATACTGTGTTGCATGTAATGAGCTCTTTAAAAATTACTTCACACATTCCTTTTCACAGTTCTCAGATTGGTAGTTTGTAATTTTATTATAATATTCCATTTAATTAATAGCACCATAATCTGTCTAGGTACCAGTAGCCATAGGAGCAGCTTCCATACCGTAGAGCAGAACTACCACTTTATAAAAATAGATGATTTTTTTTCCTTTTAAATTATTGCTTTGGTATTGGTTGCTAAAACTGGTATTTCCAGGGCAAAGGCCATCAGTTTTATAGCTTCTGTCACTTACTGCAAAATTACTTTCCAGAAAGCCTACACTAGCATACAATCTCATCAGTAATATCTTAGAATACAGTCTTTGTCCACATCCCAGTTTATTCTAGGCTTTGTCATTTTTATTTGTCTAAGTTTTATTGCATGTGAGCTACTACCCCCTAGTTTTATAATTTCCTCTTTTTAAATTATCATTGAAACAGGACATTTCTTATGAAACTCTGTTTCTGTCCATTCTTAGCTGTTTTTCTCTCATTTTCTCATGCATTTTTTAAATAAAATCTTCATTTTGGAATCATTTTAGATTTATAAAGGAGTTGCAAAGATAGTACAGAGTTCCCATATCCCCTTTACTCAGTTTCCTCTAATGTTATATCTTACATAACCATAGCACGTTTATCAAAAATAAGAAATTAACATTGGTACAAAACTATTAACTAAACACTTTATTCTGGTTTTACCAGTTTTTCTTCTAATGTCCTTTTTCTGTTCCAAGAGTTCCCATATCCCCTTTACTCAGTTTCCTCTAATGTTATATCTTACATAACCATAGCACATTTATCAAAAATAAGAAATTAACAGTGGTACAAAACTATTAACTAAACACTTTATTCTGGTTTTACCAGTTTTTCTTCTAATGTCCTTTTTCTGTTCCAGGACATTGCATTTAGTCCCTATGCATTTTTAAATTCAAAACTGCTATTGTAACCTTAAATGTTTTTCCCCAATCATTTTTTTCTCTTTGTTTATTTTGTGTCACTTTTCCACGTGAAAATGTTTTTAAAATTTCTATATATTTAAACCTTTTGTAGACGATTGCCTCTGATGTCTCATTTGTCAAGAAGGCAATTCCTTGACATTTGGGTGGCCAGGGAGCTTGCACTTCCAAATTCCCATTGTTTTACAATCTGTCCTCTGTGTTCATCCTACTTTTAATACTTTAGAATCTGAATTTAGCCTTTTATCATGGCACATGGCACATTGCTTGCCAAATGCTTGAATAACAGTAAAATAAAAACCAGTTACAATCAAATTTTAGAAAAGTTAATGCTTTGAAAAATACATACTAGTTCCTTAGAGTTTTTTCCTATTTTGTGTAACTCTGCTCTGACTCTGTGAAGGAGATGTTCTGCCACCTGGTGGACAATATTGAAAAATACATCTTTAAAGGAATACGCTACATTTCACTTGGAGTCATAGAATTGTTTATAACTGGAAGTGACACTAGAGATGCTCTAACAGGCCCCCTTTTACAGGTGAAAAAAGTGAGTCCTAGGGTTGCAATTTAGTTAGTGGTGGAGGTGACATTCAAAGGTATATCTCCTGAGCCTCTGACCACCCCATTCTGTCTTGGTCTCAATGTATAACAAATCACTTTCAGGATATTTTTGAGGCGGGATCTTTAGAACCTCTTCTAGAAGATTGTTCTTTAAAACACATACTAAAAGACATGAGTAAGTAAGATTCTATTGTTGCAAGCATTAAATTCTATGGGTTTCAGCCTCTTCATCTGTAAAATGAATGTGTCATTATATTAGAAGTCACTTCTGGTTCTGAGAAATTTTAAGATTCCCAATGAGATGAAACAGTCCTGATCTATGCCAACTGGATATGAAATGGTTCAGTCTGATCTAGATTCAAGCCTGGAGAATAAAAGAGGGATTCCCCCTCATTCCCACCCTCATCCAGACTCATGTGGTCATATCCTCTGCAGTGCTTTTCAAACTTTACTGTGCATGTGGGCAAATTCTGGTTCAGTTGCTCTGGGGCAGGACAAGGGATTGCATTTCTATTAAGCTCTCAGGTGATGCTCATGCAGCTGGCCTACAGACAACACTGAGTAACAACACTGTAAAGTTTGAAGCCTGATAAAAATAAGGCATTGTTTTTGTGCATCTTCTGCAGGAAAGCAGATGTAGTCTTTCTATATAGTAGCTTACAGTTCTGTTAGGGTTATTTGCAACCAATTCTCAGGTGCTCGGGGATTTTTTTGCCCAGGCACTGAATTTTGTGAAAGCTTTGCTTGTCTCCTTACCCTTTTGTTATAACCTGCCCCAGATGGAGAGAAAGGAGAAGGAATGATACGAATCAGTCAGTCGGTAGGTTTGACAGAGGAACATTGTGAAATGAATGGTACATGAGCATAAGATTCTAATGTTTATCTGTGAGCTTTATTTATCTGTGCCCTCCCTTGGTTCCTATTAGCATAGATTTTCATGAAGTAATTATATTAGTGGCTGCTGACTAAATTAGCACTAATAGATAAACAGGAAATGGTAGGGAATATCTTTTCTCATTCAGATTTATTTCTGGTCTGTATAGCAAATTCATTATTATGTAGCATTTATGAGAGATTTTATATCTGCATATAGTTCTTATAATTGATTTTGATTCATCTGGTACAGGTTTTTTCTTTTAGAAATCCTAATCTGTGTGAGAAGTTTGGATTTGACTCAATGAAGTAATTATATTAGTGGCTGCTGACTAAATTAGCACTAATAGATAAACAGGAAATGGTAGGGAATATCTTTTCTCATTCAGATTTATTTCTGGTCTGTATAGCAAATTCATTATTATGTAGCATTTATGAGAGATTTTATATCTGCATGTAGTTCTTATAATTGATTTTGATTCATCTGGTACAGGTTTTTTCTTTTAGAAATCCTAATCTGTGTGAGAAGTTTGGATTTGACTCGCATTGTTGATTCATTAATTGAGTCTAAAACATTTATTGAATACTTAATGCTAAAGAAGCATACATGCTTAGTATATGGTGTAATGGTTAAGACTATGGACTTTGGACCCAGACTGCCTGGGTTCAAAACCAGGCTCTGCTGCTTATTAGCTGGATGACCCTGGGCAAGTTAATTAGCCTCTCTACCACAGTTTCCCCATCTATAGAACGAGGGTAATAATAGTACCCATCTCACATGGCTATTGTAAGCATTGAGTTGATATATTATAAACACAAGATGTAGGAGGCCACTTCAAAAAGTTTATGGAAAGATTTATATTATCTTTGAATTACATATTACCACAACCTTTTTTTTTGGTGGCTGACCGGTTCTGGGATCCAAACTCATGACCTTGGTGTTATAAGGCCACACTGTAACCAACTGAGCTAACCAGCCAGCCCTTTCCATGAACTTTTTGAAGTACCCTTGTATGTCGAGCGCTTGGAATAGTCCTTAGCATATAATAAGCATTCTTTATACATTAGCCATTATTACTGTTCTTGCTACAAGAAGGAATAGATGTGATCCCTGTCTTCAAGGAAAAGACAACAAACAGGCAAATTCAATGCGTTGTGCTAAGAGCTGACTGCTGACTTTTGTGTCATGAATGGAGGCTGTGCCAGGTCACCTACCCTGGCTGGGTGGAAGAGGTGGCTCATGGTTTCCCAGAAGGAGATGGTACCTAAGCTAATGAATGTACTTGAATTGTAACTGGATTTAGTGATTCTCCCTCCCCTAGCCCCCATTCTTTTAAATAAACATAAGTGCAGAAGTTTTGAAAATGATTTTATATGTAAATTTATGTTCATTTTCAGCAAATGCTTTTAGGCACATATCTATTAAGATGAGGTCCATCTGTATTTGTCCAATACTGTGGATGACATTGTTTCTGTTATTTATTCACATTATTGTTTCTATTATATATTCCTATGTACTTTGTAACAAACTATGCCAAAACCTGGTAGCTTAAAACCATCATTTACTTTGCTCACGTGTTTATGGTTTAGGGAATTTGGGGAGAGTTCAGCAGTGCAGTTCCTCTCTGATCCACATGGGGGCAGCTGGGGTTGGAGGATCCACCTCTTAGATGGCTTCTTCACCAATGTGCCTGGTGGCTCAGTGCTCCTCTTCATGTGGCATCTCAGCCTCCAGGGCCTCTCCGTGGGGCTTGGACTTCTCACAGAGATAGTGTCCGGGTAGGCAGTTATACTTCTTACCTGGTGTCTGGCTTCCAAGAAGCAGGAAGCCGAAGCCACCAGGTGAGAAAAGGCTCTTCCTGGAAACAGCACACGTCACTTTCACCAGGAGCTGTTATTCAAGACAGTCACAGCCCAGATCCAAGGGATGGAGAAAAGGACTCGGTCGCATTACAGGGAGCGTGTAGGGTGGGGGGATTTAATGCAGTCATCTTTGGGAGTCACAGTCGAAACAAAGGTTGTTCTCAGATTCAGTCAGTCAAAGTAAATACTCTGAGTGAGTGACAAGCGGTGAATATCAATGTGGTTCAATCAAGAAACCAAGGCCCAGAGCCAGCGATGAACATACGGTAGTCCCCCTGTATCCATGGTTTTGCTATCTGTGATTTCAGTTACCCACGGTCAACTGAGGTCCAAAAATATTAAACAGAAGATTCTAGAAATAATTCATAAGTTTTAAATTGCAACATTCTGAGTAGCGTGATAAAATCACGTCCTGCCCAGGGTGTGACTCTTCCCTCTCTCCAGTGTATCCACGCTGTAGATACTCCCCACCCATTAGTCACTTGGTAGCCGTCTGGGTTATCAGATCAAAAACTCGTAATATATATAGGGTTTGGTACTACCAGCGGTTTCAGGCATCCACTGAGACTCTTGCAGCATATCCCTCATGGATAAGAGGGGACTAGTGTGCGAAGCTCTGGCAGAATGAGATCCATCTTGTCGTGTGAGGCTTTTAGGTTGGCATTCACAAAGAGAATAGGCACCATCTCATTCAAGGCTTAGGAGAAGTGGGAGGATTGAAGAGAAGCAAAGCGATCTGCCCAAGCATGCGTAGCTGTTCGCAGAAGAGCAGGACTCGAAGCCAGACCTCCCAGCCAAGCCCCGCGTGGCTTTCACTGAGCAGTGCTGACCCTCACTGCCTCCGTCCTTGTATGCTCATTTTGCCTCCTAGACCAGAGGACAGCTTTTGTGTTTCTAAAATTGTTTTCCTCTATTTGCTAACACGGCCAAGCATAATGCCATGTTCCTGGCAGAACCACAGCTTCCCTTCCCTTAACTTCTGGGCACTATGTTTGCATGAATGAGCGGTCGGGAAGTGGCAGCTGTGTGTGAGCCCTGAGTTTTCAAGGGCGCTGTTGATCCAAGACTCACTGTTATCTGACTGTTGGCAGCTGCGCCCTGTCGTGGGCAGATGCCTGGAAAGGCTCATTATGGAAAGGCAGATTTCCCTCTTCCCCTGGAAGAACAAGGCAGGAAACAGGAGTGGCAATGGCCAGCCGCCTGTGGCAGTGGCAGCAATTGCCATCCCAAGAGTGCTGGGGCAGCAGTGCATGTCCCTGGCCCCCTGGGATCCTGGCAGAGAATTCTAGGCCATGAATAGTCACAGCACTGAGCAGCCTGAGGCAGAAGCAGCAGCGCTATATCCATCCAGCAGGTCTGGGTTCTCCAGGAAGGGCCAGCCAGTCAAAACCCTGGGGGTCCTGAAGCTGGCGTGCCAAGGCTACCAGAAAAGAACCAATGGTCAGTTTGAACAGCAAGTGATCCCTGTCACTAGCAAAGCTGGAAAGTTGGCCCATGTAAATGACACGTGGAACCTAGAGCCAATATCATATGATTTCCTAAGAAGCCCTTCTCCTAAGAACCATGATTTTTTTCAAAGTTGTGAGTTCAGGTGACATCTATAGCAACCTAGAGCTTATTTGTAGAAAATGCTCCATTTTTTTTTTTTCTCTTTATCAATGCGATAGGCCAGTGTCACTTGGCAAATGAAGCAAAATGCTATGTCAGGCTCATCTCTTCTGCTTCAGATGTTGTTGTGCCCCTCTGCCATGTTTTGGTAGAAATCTAGAAACAGTGGAATGAATGGACGTCCAGTGTAGACCATCGTTCAGCAACGGTAGAGGGTAGAGGGAGGAGGATACTACCATTTCTCCAATTCCAACCATATGCTGGGCCCTCTGCTGCAGTGGGTCATCAGTCTGATTCTCGGAACAACCCTGGGTGGGAGATGAAGTTATTATTCCCATTGTACAGATGAGAAAACTGAGACTCAAAGAACCTAAGTAACTATCCTACAATCACAGATCTATTAAGTGGACAAGCTGAAATTTGAATCCCCAGAAGGCAGTCTCTAAAGCAGTGTTCTTCCCAGTAATAAAACAACGATGATGGTGGCTAACGCTCCTCGAGCATTTGGTATATATGGGCACAAGTACACAACGGTGGCTTAGGGCCATCATTGACAAGCTTCATTTTCTGCCTTTCAGTTTCATCTACTTCTGTAGGTGGTAGTAGTCAACACCCACACGGGGCTGCCATGAGCCACACACTGTTCTGTTCTCCTGCAAGCCCCACGAGGGATGTTTTCTTATTTTTAGCTGAGGGAGCTGGGACACGGAGGGTTATGAGGTGCTCATGTTCCACACCTGGGGAATGGCAGAGCCGAGATTTGAACCCAGGGCATCCTGTTGCAGCGCCCAAGCTTTTAATCACTGGGCCATCTTTCCTCTCAGGGTAGGTCAGCCTTTCCGTGGCGTTTAAAGCATGCTTTGGGTTTGGTCCTCTTATTCCCCGTGGGATTGTTGTGGTGGGAGTTCTGTACTATAAGCTCAAGTTCACCTGAGGACATACAACTGTTGTAAAGATTGAGAGAAAAAATATGTTTTTCTTTTGTGTTTTATTGTTTGTTTTTTTAGTGGCATATTCAAACAGTTAACTCCCAGTGAATGACAAAAGAGAAAAAACCACCAGAGCATTTGTCCCTAATGCAGGGCCATGCTCCAAGGAGAAGGAACATGGAGTAGGAGCTAGAATACCTGGGTTCTAGCCCCAGTTCTGCCAGTGATGAGCTGCGTGACTTTTAATAAGTCACTTAACCTCTCTAGGCTTTGCTTTTCTCATCTGTAGAATGTGCTAATGCCGATGCCTAGTCTGGGAACCTCACAGTGTTATTGTGGGGACCAAATGTGATGTGTGTAGAGATGCTTTGATAACTCAGGAGCTCTATATAAGCATAAAATATGATTTTTGTCTTCCAAAATGTCCTCCAAAATATTCTGATGTAGTGGTTCCCAGCAGTCCTGTAAGTCATGGTGAGTTAGCACATTTGGCTGCTGTGTGGATAAAGTCACCTGGAGGCAGTTTGGGGTCCCAGTTCCAGTGAATGCCACCTCTAAGGCCACCCCTCCCCCCTCTCTAATTTCTGAGCCTAGGAATCACTCTATCTGTTAGAGTTTTACAATGTCATAGTGTTAGTTTAGCAGCATAAATTTCCTTTTTCTAGACCTTAGAAAAAAATTAAAATGGGAAATGTCTGGTAGTCTACTGGTTATTAATGGAAATGCAGACAGGACCTGCTTACTGAAGTGACATGAGAAGTTTTAATCTAACCTCCAGAAAGGAGACAGTGATGGTAAGTGTGAAGAATTGTCTATATGTTAATGGGATTGAGTGTTTGTTGCCTCATCTCACAGACAAGACCAGCCTTGAAACAGTTTTTGACTGGTCACATTTAGTGAGTGAGCGAGCACCTGTGTGTGCGTGTGTGTGTGTGCGCGCGTGTGTGCCTGTGTGTGCATGCACATGTGTGTGTGTGTGTGTGTGTGTCTGATTTTTCACTTTATACAGAACACATTACTGTCCCCCCTTCCTTTAAGTCAGAGCACGTTTCTGTAAAGCACGCATTGTTCAGACTTCCGTAGTGGCTCGGCAGGAACGGGAATGAGGCCCTGCGCTCTGTAACACAGGCTTTCCTCCCCTCGTTCCCCAGTTAAAGCCCCGTCTGCTCTCAGCCGCCAGAGTCCTGGGTGAAAAGATTTGGGCTTTAGTCACCAGAGACTTTATATTAGCTTTAAAAAAGATGTACTGCAAGGTTCAATATAAATATTAATTGAAATGAAAGTTGCCCATTTACTGGAAAATGTGGAGGCTGCTCTGCACTTCTCCCCAGCGCTTGCGTTAATTTTCAGAGTGACAAGGACTGCCTAAAACACAAGATCGTGGCAGAATCTGGCCTGCTGCCATTAACAGCATTAAAGCTCTCTTACTGTCGAAGAGATAGGCTGTTGATAAATAATGTATCACCTAGAAAACATTTCCCCAAAAATCTTTTTTCCTAGTTTAATTAAAAGCCCGCGCCTCGCTCAGCCAGTGAGCGGGAGCCGGTCTGTACGTGGGATCCGAACCCTCGGACGGGAGCGCTGCCGCGCTTCCCAAGCGGCGCACTATCCAGTGCGCCACCGGGCCGGCCCGAAACAGTTTTTGACTGGTCACATTTAGTGAGTGAGCGAGCACCTGTGTGTGCGTGTGTGTGTGTGCGCGTGTGTGCCTGTGTGTGCACGCACATGTGTGTGTGTGTGTGTGTGTGTGTCTGATTTTTCACTTTGTACAGAACACATTACTGTCCCCCCTTCCTTTAAGTCAGAGCACGTTTCTGTAAAGCACGCATTGTTCAGACTTCCGTAGTGGCTCGGCAGGAACGGGAATGAGGCCCTGCGCTCTGTAACACAGGCTTTCCTCCCCTCGTTCCCCAGTTAAAGCCCCGTCTGCTCTCAGCCGCCAGAGTCCTGGGTGAAAAGATTTGGGCTTTAGTCACCAGAGACCTTATATTAGCTTTAAAAAAGATGTACTGCAAGGTTCAATATAAATAATAATCGAAATGAAAGTTGCCCATTTACTGGAAAATGTGGAGGCTGCTCTGCACTTCTCCCCAGCGCNGAAATGAAAGTTGCCCATTTACTGGAAAATGTGGAGGCTGCTCTGCACTTCTCCCCAGCGCTTGCGTTAATTTTCAGAGTGACAAGGACTGCCTAAAACACAAGATCGTGGCAGAATCTGGCCTGCTGCCATTAACAGCATTAAAGCTCTCTTACTGTCGAAGAGATAGGCTGTTGATAAATAATGTATCACCTAGAAAACATTTCCCCAAAAATCTTTTTTCCTAGTTTAATTAAAAGTTAACATCGGAAGAAAATTGACACAGAAAGCTGAGAGACTCCCCAGTGGCACCCAAGCATATTTTGGTGTCACATTATATATGAGACACATTCACATTCCTCCTGTAGACTTCTTTGCTAACCTTCCTCTGCAAAAGACATCAAGTCTGTAGGGACGTGCATGGCCAGCACTCAGTAACTGTATTAGCCGGGGTGTGGATGTGCTGGTCTAGGCTAGTCCCTTTCCCACTAGATTAAGCTGCATAGAATTATGATAATGTGGTTTAGGTGGCACTGGGACACATCAAGTTGTTAAGTTAAGATATTCTGAAGACATAAAATGAATATTTGTGTCCTCTTTTATGTGCTAAAGTGTGAACTGTGCTGATATGTAAACACTCTTCCCAAAGCAGTTCGAGATATGGGATGGTTGAGGCTCTAATAATGCACTGTTCTGGAATGAGTTTCATAGAGGTGGCATTTGCATACAGAATCATAATCTAGATACAGAATAAACTTAGTGCCTCTCTGGTCCGGTCATCTCTGTTGAAACAGGAAAGTTCACTAGGGAGAACTAACTAACTGATCAACCTGTTTTAAACTTTGCTCCGGGGATAAAGAGCCCACAGCCTCCATGGGTAGGAGATTCCTTGTTTTAATATGTCCTTTCCTTAAGAAGGTCACCATGACTGCTTTCCAAAGCATCTACCCCTTGCTTGATACCCTGTGTAGAGGGACAGCTTTTGGTTGGCGTTCTCCCTGCACTCATTCAGATACTCTCAGACGCCCATCTCATCCTTCTCTCAGAAAAGTGACCTTGACTCCCTCCGCATTTCTTTATGATCCACAGCACTCATGTTGCTTTAATTATTTTTGATGGTTTTTGTCTGGGTATTCTGAGTTTGCTCAGTAGAAGATAAAATTAATTAACAAATGTTTAGTGTCTCATCCTTCTCTCAGAAAAGTGACCTTGACTCCCTCCGCATTTCTTTATGATCCACAGCACTCATGTTGCTTTAATTATTTTTGATGATTTTTGTCTGGGTATTCTGAGTTTGCTCAGTAGAAGATAAAATTAATTAACAAATGTTTAGTGCTAATTATGTGCTTGGCACTTAAAAATGGAAAACATAACACGGGGCCCTTGACCTCAAGTTGCTTGTGGGGGAGGCCGGAGGGGCTAGTGCAGGGATTGCTGTGTTGAGAACCAAGAGACCCTGCTGCTCACCTGTATCTGCTCACAGGCTGTGAGACCTGGGGCAAGTCACTTCCCCTGGATAGGCCTCATTGATCCAGCAAAGAGGAAAGGAAAAGCTTTGAGTTCAGCTCTGAAAACAAGGTTCTAAGGCCAGTTGGGGAGCTGGGATTAACTCAGAGCAGAGCAGAGCGCACAGAGATTGCAATAGGAGTTGGGCAGAAAGGGCCGATGAGTTTGGGAATAAGGCTTCTCAACGAATCGCTAGACCCACCCCAAGCCCATTCAGGGGACAGAATCCCAGTTGTCCCACAGGTGGCAGTCATGAGCCACAGGCAACACAGTCATTCCTCTGATTTGATCCCCTTTTGAGAGCCCTGACCTCACAGGGAGCCTGCCAAAGTCTACAGTGTGTCACAGCCCAGGGACGTGGCACCGCAGACTGCCAGCTGTGTAGACTGTGTAATACGAATTTCTGCCTCCTTCCCTCCCATGGACTCCTCACCCAGGGCTTCTCCTCACTGCCCTGTCTACAAGTCTTTGTCAAGTCTTGCCCCTGTTAACTGCTTTCGTCTTTATGCCTCATTACCAACTCAGGCTTTGTAATGGGATCGAATCTGCAGCATCCCTTTACTTGGAATTTTGGGAATTCATCACCTTGCAACATTCTCTGGGTCCGTCCTTCTCCTTGTTTTTGTGTGATCACCAAGGTTCTTCGGTCATGCTTGCTCTTTGAATAGTTTGTAGATCCTTCAGCTACTGGGCTTCCTTAGGGTTCCCTCAGTTTATCATTCTCAGTGTTGACACACACAGGGTGGGAGATGATTATGCTGAGACACAGGTGTATCACCTACTTGGAACAAAAACCATCACATAAGTCTACTTGGGCGAAAGCTATTTCATTCAAATGGAAACACATCTTCTTGCATTTTGAAAACCACAGCTCAGCCAATACAGGGTACGAGTTGCCAGTCTCGATATGGAGAACAAAGTGGAAAGTGACTGTCTTAGGGACTTGACGCTTATTTCTAAAACAGGCTTACCAGTGGCAGGATTTGCTTTATGCCTTCTTAGAAGAGAAGCCACAGTGGGTCTCTTCCTGTTGTCTGTCTGTCTTCAGGGAAATTCTGAGCTATTTCTGTTCCTCAAGTACCTTCTCAGCTCTGGGATTAGGTTTTTAGCCTTTATTCTAGTCTGTTTCTGAATACTCAATTCACCTGAGACCTTTTTACTCTCTCAGCTTTGCGTACGTACATACATCCCTACTCTTAAGAATTCAACATATCTAATTTAAAGCAAATTCTTTAGCACAACTACTAAAAATTCTTTTTTCTTCTTGAACTGACATAAATTCTTGGCAGAGAGATTAATCATATTTACTTCATTTTTTGCATTGCACAGTAAGTACCCGTTGGCCAGGGCACGT
This sequence comes from Galeopterus variegatus, assembly GCF_000696425.1. Lineage (NCBI taxonomy): Eukaryota > Metazoa > Chordata > Mammalia > Dermoptera > Cynocephalidae > Galeopterus > Galeopterus variegatus. Next base: position 220,283 of record NW_007726532.1, on the reverse strand, counting down.
TTCAGTGAGTGTTTGGAAGTTACTAAGGGAACCTTTAAAGATAGACTTCCACTCACCCGAGGCCCCACGGCACTCACTCCGCTCACTCAGGCAGATACTCATTCTCGTTAGCGGCAACTCTGGGTAATGCTCTCAGGACGTGGGCTCACTCATCTGTGAAATGAGGTGGTCAGGCTCCAGGGTCCCCAGAGCCCTTGTGTTCTGGGTCTCTGTGCCGTAATTAAATGCTCTTCCCAGGTGAGTACAGTGTAGAATTCTAGGAGTCAGCTTCGAGAACGCACACATCATAAATACTTTCTTCAGGGTTGCTAACAGCCATGCTTTTAATTGAGGTCTTTGTAGATCTTTGCACACTGTGAGCTCCTTGAGTTCACTTCAGACACTTTGTAAGAAGTTGCAGATTTTTCATTTCTTGGTGAGTAGTGCAATAAAACTTTTCTTGTCAAACAACAGTAAAAAGCAAAATTAGTGCTGCTGTTGCTGACGCTGACAGCTAACTTTTACCAAGTACCAGGTAATGTTCTAAGCCTAGCTTTGCATGTATGAACTCATTGAACCCTCGTGACAATCAGGCTCTCACTTAGAGGCTGGGGATACGACAGACCAAATCCTTGCCTTCAAGTAATTTCCACTCCAGGGTGGGGAGAGAGATACCAAACACATAAGTGGAATATAAATACATTAGGTGAAAATACTTGCTGAGAAGAAAAACAAAGCAGGGAAGAGAGCTAGGGAGTTGGGGGTGGTAGCAGCTTTCAGCAGTCAGGAAAGGCCTGCTGAGAAGGTGACATGAGTGGGAGGTGAGAGAGGGGACCAGGTAGACAAGGGGGGAAGCCCATGGCAAGTACATGCCTGTAGATGAGGGATCAGCCTGGGGACTAGTGTGCCTGGAGTCCAGTCAGTGACTAGTGGAGACAGGAACAGGATAACATGTTGGAGAGACGCTGTATAATTGGAAATATCCTGAGAGATCTTTTAGCCCAAATTCTTCTCCCTCTTCAACTGCTCCCTTCTCTGCCCTCATTTGTCAGATGAGGAAAACGAGGCCTAAGTAAATCAGATGATATCCTGAGAGTCACTAGTTAGTGGCAACACCAGAACAGGAACCCAGGGATTCGTGGTACCTAGGCCTGCCTGCACCCCACTACACCACGATCCAGAAACCTGAAGAGTGATTAAGTGCCCCCCCAACTACCTTACACCCCTCCATCCTTGCTCTGCGAGGAAGGGCAGGTATCATTGATTCTCACCATTCACGGTGGTTTTGTCCTATAAAGTCGCTGCCTACGCTGAATCAGTGTATACGAAAATGTTGCTCCTAGAGGAAATACAGGGTTAGGTTCCTGTGAGCCTCTGACCACCATGTTTTCATCAACTGATCAGTACATAACTTTGTTTTATGTGTTTTACCTTAGTTCATCTATATGATTGATTCATTAACACTGAACTGGTGGCAAACAGCACCGTAACTCGTGCCTGAACTACTTATTTAACACACGTGTTTCTCCATGAGGCACATCACAGCCTTCTTGCACTTAGGAGCACTTTAACACTATTCTTGGGGGCCATTTTAAACATCAGAATCACCACCAAAAGGCACAAAAATGCAGGAAATACTGCACCAAATGAACTGCGAAAAGGACACCTGTTGACGGGGTGAGAGCTGAAACAGTAAGGCAGAGTGTCCCTCTGCTCGACCACAGATGGGAAGGTGTGTGTTGGGTGACTCAAATGTTTCACCACTCCATGTGTGTCCGCAAGTGACCACAAACACCCTGTGAATATAGATTTTAAGTTACAAATAAATTTATCGAGTAGGTGAATTTGCACATATGGAATCTGCACATAATAAGGATTAACTGTTTGTGCTTGAGCTGTTCAGAGGAAGGACTTTATCCAAGACCCAGTGGCATCCAACTTAATGTAGTCATCTACTAGGGTACATTTTAGGGGAGAGAATCAACTAGTTCTGAATAGCCTCAGATACTGCCCAGAGAGCATGCTTATGGCAAAGTGTTGTTAAAAATGGCACTCGTGTGTGTTCGAGTATTGCATTTTCCATATGGCAGATACACTTGCTACTCTGAGACTGAGCTATATAACTTCCCCATCTGTCCAGAGTCCCAGCTCTGACCATTCCCTGCTTCCCCAGGCTGGAGGGTACATCATGGCCCCTGCTCCAGGCTCTCTCTGCTCTTTTCTTTTGATCAGCATCTCCCTGGAGCTAAAGTGGCCATTTTGCTTTTCCCACCAAAATAAAATATTCTACTTTAGGTGCAGTGCTCCAGTATGCATTATGGTTTTACTCTATGCTTACTCTGCAAATAGCATTTCTCAGCTTTGCAGCGGCATAATCTGTAGTATAAATCAGCCATGTGGACCTTAGAACTTGCCTCTCAGTCTTTTCCAAGACTCCCGCAGGAGAAAACTAAAATACCATTCACACTTTCAGGGAGTAAGAATGGTTTCCCAGTAGTGCAGACATCTGCTGCCTATTGGCAGGAATAGAAGCAGGATTCCATCAACACAGCTTCTTGGCCTCGACTTCCAAGGGCTCTTACTCAAAATCTGAGAGGGTGGGATGTGAATCTGATGTTTACTGCCACAAACTCGGCTTGCGATGGCATTCGGGTGTCTCCAGTTGCAGATTTGATTAAGTTCCCTTGTGTGTAACATGTTCACTGTCCCACAGGAGGATTTCCATGGTCACTTTCAGATCATGATTTCTGGAGATGCTTCATGGTAACTTTGAGCTGTTCTTCTGGACCTTGGGCTGCCATGGGTTAGGGCTGTCTGGGAGGGGTTGTGATTGGGACTTTGGCCAGGAAGAACTGACAGGTGCCCTATGTCAGACTGCGAGGCTCTGGGTTTAAAAAGTCTCTTCCACACGCCCCATCCCATCACATCATAAGAGAGCCACCATTTCATATTATATAAGAAATAGTATTTTTCAGAAGCTTTTGGATTTTTGAACAGTTAAACGAAGTATTATTGAGTTCTATACTTGTCCCACATTGCTTGAGTGGGTACAGAAATAGTCCCAGCCGTACTCTGCAAAGGCTCAGTGGGCTGCTCTGCATCCAAAGGTCCCATCCGATGAGCGGGCCCTGGTAGCACAAGCATCTCAGTGGTCTGAAGCATAGAGTCAGTGTTGGGGTGGAGGAAGGAGATATCATGACAATGAGTTGTCTAGAGCCCACTGCCCCCTAGAGAGGAAGTTAGCACAAAGCTCTACTTGGGGACTCAGCTCCAGGACAGGACTCTGGGTCCAGCTGGTTCCCCAGAGTTTTGGTCAAGAACCAACTGGAAGCCCAGATATAAGGATTGCAAACACAAAAAGAGCTCAGGATGCTCTTCTAGGTGTCAGGACCCATGAATGTGGGCTTCCATCTGCAGGCCTGTTTCAAGCCCCATCAGCTAGTGAAGATGGAGCTCCTGATAAGCCAGATGAGGTTTGGATTTGGGTATTGGGCAAGGATAAGCTCATGTACAACAAAGAATGGTGAGACAAAGCCTCGGGTTGGGATTCCTCTGTTCCTCAACAGTGTCACTTTGCTGAACTTCACTGAGTTGGTTTCCTCTTCCGTAAAATCAAGATAATAATCCACCCTGAGGATTAAACCTCAGATCACACTCGAGCTCCGCAGCTTATGTACTGTGTGACCATAAGCAATTCAACAAAGCTCTCTGAACCTCAGTTTCTCATTTTGAAAATAAGAAACGTAGCAACTACTTTGTAGGGTTGTTGTGAGAACACGTTGTGCTACATGTTGCAAAGCACGTAGCATTTGGAAAGTGATCTATAAATGTCTGTCCCCACCTTCATGCTTTCCCCACCGAGTCCAGACTCTTAATTTTGTGCATAGAATGAGCCCAGCACAGAGTATGCCCTCTGTTAATAGTCACTGGTCATGTGATGATGACAATTATACGTGATCATCAGATTACATATGTCTAATGCAATATGCCTGCAAGTTTACGGTAAAATATGCACATAGACATAATTTGTTCTATGACATTCTGGAAACATTGGGCTACGTCTCTCAGTAGAACCCACCTCTTCTCAAAATTTCCATTGATAAAAATAGGCCTCATAATAGCCTGGTTCCTGGTCAGGAAATGACTAATACAATTAATTATTTCTGTACTAAATCACAACTCGAGGCCTGTCTCTGGCACAAGCAGAGAATCTCCAAGGACTCTGGCCATCGATGTTGACTCAGGCTCCTCTGCTTGCATCTTCGCCCGTCAGCCTGCAGTGGCTGGTGATTAAAAACTGGAGTCAGTTTCCTCCAGAGAGTAAATCCTCTCATTAGCCAGGTCTAGTGTCCGGCCAGACTGATACTTGCATTTCTCTGTGTAAGTTAATAAGTTGACATTCTAGTTATTTTTAAATTTGTGTCACTTGCTCACGAGGTGATGATTCAACCCATTCTGCAGATTAGCGAGAGTTGCAGTGGACTAGGCATTGTAAATGAATTTGTCATTGCCACAGCGCTCTGGGTTTTCTTTTCTTTTGTCCTTTTTGAGACGGGCCGCACCACGCTCAGCCAGTGAGCGCTGTGAGCGCACCGGTCATCCCTATATAGGATCCGAACCCGCGGCGGGAGCGCAGCTGCACTCCCAGCGCCGCACTCTCCCGAGTGCGCCATGGGCTCGGCCCTGGGTTTTTTTTAACAGCAGAATCGTTTCTGTGTGAGAGCAAGAGCAGGGCTGCTGTGGCTGAGGCCCAGACACCCCGGTCCCACACTGGGCTGCCTTTGGGCTCCTCTGCAGGTTGCCCCGAGCCTAACAATCTTAGGCCTCCTCTGAGTAATAATAGCAGCGCAGTGGCCCAGAGGGCCGAGGATTCAGCTCTCGGGCAGTTGGATGCAGTTGTACAAGGGAACTTCAGAAAGTTTGTGATAAATAGAATTCAAAGATACTGTGAATCTTTCCATGAACTTTTTGAGGTACCCTCCTACTTCCTTTGCGCTTGTGCTGTTACCAGGTGTTGGGTGCTGGCGCCCCCTAGTGAACAGTGTGTGCAAGAGCACCCAAGCCACTGCAGGACTAGTTAGTGTCTGTGGTGGAGGCTCCTCAGACAATGGGCTCAGATATACCTCTGAGAAGTCTCAGGACCAGCCTGAAGCTGTACATCTGGACCTGGTGGGCTTTGAACTACTCGTTCCCTATTCAGGGAGTATTTCCCTCTCCTCGGTGTGCTCCTGGCCTTGGATTCTCTGGGACCTCTTTAGAATGGGGCCAAGCCTTCCTGACCTCTGGTATGGGCCTTGTCTAGCCATTGGGTACCTAAGATGGTGGGGAGGGGAGGAAGGTGTGTTGTGCACGTATCAGGACGAGAAGTTGTTAGGTCCTCTCTGAGGTCTCTCAGTGTAGAATGAGGCAATGCCTCTTTCTCTAAACCAGCATTTTTGCCACTCCTAGGAGGCAGCAAGGCCCAGTGACAGGAATTTGTCAGCACGTAAACTTGGGTTTGAATGCCAGCTCCACCATGTGCTCGCCAGTTGCCTTAAGTTTATACACCATTGTGTATTAGTCATAACAAAATACCACAGACTGGGTGGCTTAAACAACAGAAATATATTTTCTCACCGTTCTGGAAGCTAGAAGTCCAAGATCAGGTGTCAGCAGGTTTGGTTTCTCCTGAGGCCTCTCTCCTTGATTTGTGGATGGCCACCTTTTTGCTGTGTCCTCACCTGCCTTTCTCTGTGTGGCACCTCCCTGGTGTCTTCCTCTTCTTATCCACACAGCTCAGGACCGTTGCTTTTCCCAGCACTGTGTAGCCAGAGTCAGCCAGCTCTTTATGTGCAGCAGCGGGAGGCATTTAGGAGTAGGTGTCGCAGGCAGGAGCTGACTCGGGAATGGCACCAAGCGGGGTTGGAAATAAAGACATGCCTGCTTTGAAAGAGTCCTTACATTTTCATTAAAGCATGGAAAAATCAGGGAGGCTTTAAAGATCACAGACTTGCAGGGCTCCATGTTGTGCATGAAGGCGGATTGTGAGCGCTGCTTCTTAATTGCACTTCCTCTTCCCCCTTCCTTGGGTTAGATAACTTAGCTTTGGCTCTCTATAGCTGTGCATGCTCTGAGGCATTTCCCACATGTAGGGAATGTGGTAGTGTTGCTGGCCCCATGGGGAGACACAGAGGTGACCCAGGCTGGGAACCACCCTGCAGAAACGGACCAGCCCATCATGGGCAACTAGGTAGGCAAGGACGTGGACATCGTAGATGGTGTTTCAATTACAGATCAACCCGCAGTGCCTGGCACATTGTAAGTGCTCCATGGGTCTTAGCGGTTATTATGACCATCCTCTTTGTAGAGGGGGTGGTCAGACGTCACCATAGGGTGAACTTTTCCAGTAGCATTGTCTTGCTCTGAAAAATAGGAGGGAGGAAAGTTAAGTAAATGGCAGTGGCAGGCCCAGTGCCCCAAAGGACCATGTGTCTTGTTTTCTGCCCGAATGCCCACTGTGTTGCAGATGGTCTGGGAAAAACAGCAGGAACAGAAGCGCTCATTGGAGCCAGTGTAGAAATGCTCTCTGGGCCCTCCCTGGCCACTGAGGTCATTGCCATGCTGAATAATTAATCAGGCTGATTCCTTGCTTCAGCCGGATGGAGAACTGGGTCAAGCTCCACTCCAGAGAATCCCCAGACACCTCTCTGGCAGATCCCACAGACATCCTGGATTTGGAAAGGATTTCAGTATTTAAAAAAAAAAAAAAAGCAAAAAAAAAGACTAATTTTTTTTAAAAATAAAAATGTGGACATAAGGACAATGATCTATGTTCCTGTCGGTAATGACCACAAACACTAATTTGCTAAAGACTTCCCTGTTATGGAAGCAACATTCAAGAACGATTTTTTTTTTACTGAAACATAATTGATTATACATATTTGTGGGGAATGGAGTTGAATATCAATACCTGTGTACAGTATGTGATGATCAAAACAGGATAATTAGCATGTTCTTCATTATAAAATGTAATCATTCTTTGTGACCATTAACCAATTTCTCACTGATCACCCCCTGCTCCCACCTCTGGTAACCACAGTTCTGTCTTTTTGAAAGTTCAGCATATTATTGTGATTGTTGGTTCTTTCTTTCCTTCTTTCTTTAATCCTTTCTTTCATATTCCTTTATTTGTTTATACTTTTAGCTCCCACTTATGAGTGAGAACATGCAGTATTTCTCTTTCTATATCTGGCTTATTTCACTAAACATTATTTTCTCCAAGCTCATCCATGTTGCTGCAAATGGGAGAATTTCATTCTTTTTTATGGATTAGTATTCCATTATGTATATACACCACATTCTCCTTATCCAGTCATCCACCAATGGACATTTAGGTTGGTTCCATATCTTTGCTATTGTAAATAGAGCTGTGATAAACACAGGACTGCAGGTATCCCTTGAACATGATGACTTACATTCTTTTGGGTATATACCCAGTAGTGGGATTGCTGGATCGTATGGTAGTTCTATCTGTAGTTGTTTGAGGAATCTCCATACTGTTTTCCATAATGGCTTTACTAATTTACACTCCCACCAACACTGTAGGAGGGTTCCCCTTTCTCCACATCCTCACCAGCATTTGTTATTTTCTGTCTTTTTTATAATTGACAGTCTAATTGGAGTAAGGTGATATCTCATTGTGGTTGTAACTTGCATTTCCCTGATGCTTAGTGATGTTGAACATTTTTTCATGTCTCTATTGGCCATTCGTATGTCTTCCTTTGAGAAATGTCTGTTCAGCTCATTTGCCCATTTTTTAAATCCAATTATTTGGGGTTTTTTGTTACTCTTAAGTTCTTTGAATTCAAGGAAGATATTTTGAACCTTGAAAAGCCTGTGCAGTTTTAGAATGGACTCTCTGAAGGTTGTTTTAAGTCACAGCTCTTTTGTTTACTGGCTACTTTATTTCTCCGTGAAATCTGTATGGTCAAAAGACTCTGGATTCTGGGCCAAAATCAGACCTGTTGCTGTCTCTAATGCTTGCAGTAACTGTGGGACATGAAAGGGAAGAGGTCTGGACTTAACTCTTAGGGAAACATCATAGAACAAAGTACATCAAATTTAATGAATGTACCCTACATGTACATTATTCTGGCCACCGGTATGAAATAAATCATAGGTGGGCTATATAATAATTTAAAAGACCCTTCTTCATAGTCACATACAACAAAAATACATGTTTTTTTTTGTTTTTTGTTTTTTTTCCATCTGACCCCAAGAGCATAGATATAAAAGGACTGCACAGAGTAGCTCTGCGTGACTCGGGTGGTAGCTGGGATCACCACACTCTTAGGATCTAGCAAGACAGGCCTGAGTCCAGTCCCATGTCCTGCACTAGTCCGTGTGTCTTCCCAGAAGTTCTGCCAGTTCCCTGGGGCTCATGTTTCTCTCATGCTGAATTCCTCTTCTCCACTCTGAAGCTTTTACATGTTCCTTTTCTGCCAAGCATCTCCCCAGTGGAAGGTCACACCACCTCTCCTTTAATTGCCCCTGGCCACATCAGCCATCTCTTTGTTACAAGCTTTTGTTGGAGCATCAAAGGTAATATCGAGGGGGCTCACATCAAAAAAAGTTACTTGTGTGATAAATTGTGTTTTGGGCTTCCCTCCCTTTACAAGTCATTTGGGCACATCTGCCAGTGTAAGCTCCAGCTCCCCCAGCGGGTATGGCCATTTCTTGCTCTCTGTTTCCTTACACCCCTTTCTTCTGTTCACCCCTGAATTCCTGATCATTTTTTATGGAGAGCCATTTAACCATTTTGCTCATCCACTAATCAAAAAAGAGCTCTGATGCCAACTAGCAAACTTTTTCTACCCCTACTACATGTACTTTAGTTGATGTCTTGATAAATGAGTACTCTGATACTCCGCCTTCCTTGGAATTCTTTTAAAGTACTTTGTATTCTCATAGCCTTTGGAAAACTGGTGAGAGCTTCGGCCCCTCTTTCCATATTATGCATGCACACATACAATTTTGGATATATTTTCAGGGGGGGTTAGAGCTTCCTGAACCCATCCATGGATATCCCAAGTCCATGGCCCCTAGTTAAAACCCCTGAAGTCAGCCGATAATATGTACCTGCCCTTCTGAGGAGGACAGAGCACCCCCCACCTCCTCAACAGGACCTGTGTCCCCCACCCTGCAAGATGTATCCTTAGGGTGCTTTATCATTGGTTGGAAAGACAAAGCAGGATCGCCCTAGCTGCTTGTTGCCGGTATTCCCTAATCCTGACACATTTGGCAGGGATCAGATATCTTGAGAAAATAGTGGCCACTTTTTCTCGACCATTCCCTTTGGACCAGGCCCTGTGCAAGATACTTAACATAAGCCATCCCATTTCATCATGCCAGCACCCCGTGAGGGCCATACTGGTATCCTCACTGCAACAGATGAGGAAACTGAGGCTCACCAACATTAAGTAACTTAGGTGGCACTGCTCATAAGGGGCCGACCTGGGATTTGATCCCAAGGTCAGTGACTTGAAAACCTGGGTTCTAAACCACTACACTCACTGCCCCTTCTCCTCATACTGTTATACCTTACGCGTCTCGGTCTATGTTGATACAGCTGTGTGACCTTTGGTGTGGCAGCCAAATGACTGTGCCCTTCCAGTTTTATGAAATGCTACTCAGAGCAGGGTGTTTGGTCTGTTTGGTTTATTGATGAGTGGCTGGCATATAGCCGGTATCATAAATATTGGTTGAATGAATGAATCCATCCATCCTACAAGGCTCAGCTCAATATCACATCCTTTAAGAAGCTATCCATAACTCCCTCTCTGAATTACTCCTTCCATGAGCTCCCAACACATGCTTATACCTCTGTGTGCCCTTATCTCATGGGGCCATGCTGTAATTCCTGCTATGTGTCTACTCCATCACAAGCTTCTCGAGGGTAGAGACTGTGTCTGACTCATCTCTGTAAGTCTGCAGGAACTAATAGGCCACTCAATGAATGGTTATTGACTTGAATACACAGTTGTTATTGTGCTACAGGATAATTAGGCTTAAATGATAAGTAAGCCTAACACTCATTCCTATAAATGAGTGTTAATTAGGATTGCATTTGTAGTGTTAGGTCAAATTTTAACTATGTGAACTTTTTTAGTTTTTTAAATATCTATAATTAAGCGGTGCTACCGATTTACCTTTTACCATTTGCCTTTTCGACATCCTCCCTCAACAGTTACAGAGCAGTGACCGTGCTCTGGCATTGGATGTGCTGTTTTGTGGACATCTGCTCATGTCACCACCATCGTCTTTGGTACTGTACACTGAAGCTGGCTTACCTGGCTCCAGTTCCCTGGTCTTGCTACTCACCCTGCTCCCTGCCATACCTTGTGGTCCAAGGAGGAGTTCCCCCAGTTTTCTGCCAGGAGGCTCTCATACTAAAAGGACAGAGACCTAGAAATTCCTCTGGGTAAAGGAGAAATGGAAGGCTTTGGGGAAAGCAAAAAATGAAATGTTGGTCTTCTGGAGCCAGAGTGAGAAGGAAGGGCCTGCAATGTGCCAACCATTTCATCTTCATTCCCTGGCAGCTCTGTGAACTTAGTGTTGTTATAACTTTTCAACAGAGTCAACTTAGATGCATGGAGGCTGAGCACTGGCTGATTGGAATATAGGAATTCACACCCAGGACCGTCTGGCCGTAGCAACCAAGGCTTTGCACTGCGTTCTACCCCACTGAGTATGTTTTAGGAAGAGGTTCTCTCCAGGCAGATGCCTCTGTTAATATAGGACTCAAAGAGATAGAAGTTGCCAACAGGATAAGTGTTCCAACTATGACACGATGACTTGATTCCATGTGGGAGAAGGGACAACAAATGGGAGAGAAGGAATCCCAGGCCAAGAGCTGTGTCCCCTCTGATTTAGCCATAATCCTGATCACTTTAAATGCCTGTAATAACTAACAATAAACAGGAGCAGCAACAAACTCTAATTTAGCCCAGTTAATCCTCACAGCATTTGATAGGTGGTTGTGAAACAGGTATTTTTAGTATCCACATTTTACAGATGAGGAAACTGAGGTACAGAGAGGTTAACTAACTTGCCCAACATCACAAATAGTAAGCGACAGTCCTGCGATTTGAACCCAGATTTTACTTCAGGACCAATCTTAGGAACAGCATAACTTTGGGTAAAGAAAGGGGCCGTCTGTGTACAACAGTGATTCTCAAAGTGTGGTGCCCAGATCAGCAGCTTCAGCATCATCTGGGAACTTGAGTCCTACCCAGACCTGCTGAATCAGACACTGTGGGGATAGGGCATAGTTTTTTTGTCTTTAAGAAAGCCCTCCAGGTGATACAATCACATGTGTCATGGTCTATAGTACATCTCCTCCAAATACTTGCGTTGGCTGAAATCTGTTAAACTAGAGAAATCTTTAAAGTCCACTCATAGAAAAGAGTAAAAATTTATCAATAACAACAACATTGTTGTTATATAATAACATCTCCCTATATGCCAGATACTTTACCTGCATTGTCTCCTTTAGTCTTCACATATACTGTAAATTACTATTTATATTTTTATTATATTATATAAAATATAATTTTTATATTTATGTAAAATAGTAATATTTATAATATTATGCATTATATTTATTACATACTTTGTATTTTATTATATATTACTATTATTATTCCCATTTTACAGATGAGGAAACTGAAACTTGGAGACCTGAAGTACTTACCCTAACTCACCAGCTGGTAATAGCAAAGTCATTACTTGAATCCAGATCCATCTGATGACACAGTCACACCCTGAGCCCTTACCCTTTTTTGCCCTTCTGGTTAAATACTATTGAAGGATGAACATCAGTCAGAGTGATTTGGGGAAAGCGTTTTAAAAATCACATGATTTTATTAAATATTTTGAGCTCGGTAATAGCAAAGTCATTACTTGAATCCAGATCCATCTGATGACACAGTCACACCCTGAGCCCTTACCCATTTTTGCCCTTCTGGTTAAATACTATTGAAGGATGAACATCATCCTTGATGTCAGAGTGATTTGGGGAAAGCGTTTTAAAAATCACATGATTTTATTAAATATTTTGAGCTCTTCCCACACTCTAAAATGAGCATTTATTCCCAGATTGAAAACACCAAGCCTCATTTCCTGAGTTTAAGGAAAAGTGGTGGTGGTTATAAGCCCTCTTGGCCACACGGGGGCAGCACCTAACAGCGCAGGTGGCTCTTTTCCGCTCTGTTCTTTGGGAAGAAGCCAAGTTGGCTCCCTGGTGGAGCTCAGTATTCCCTATAAACCTATTTCCTTTTACTCTGGCCACGTGGAATGGTGGTGAAGCTTTTCCGATGAGAAACTAAATTAAAACAACAGCAGGTTTGTGCAAGGAAAATGATTTTAGATAAATTCATTATAGTAATATAGTTTGGGCTCTTGTTTCCTTTTTATCAGCATGATAAAACAGTATTCTTATGTGCTGTGGTGGGGTTGAGTGATTGTATTTCTTAACCGAGAAAGATACTCTTGATTTTTAGTGAGCTTGTTTAGATTGAAATTCATGTATTCTTGGACTCAAGACACAAAAAGCAGCCAGGATTCTTTTTCACCTTCCTTATTGTTAGTGAATTGTTTTGAGTATTCATAGGTTTGTAGGATTTTGTAGTAGGCTTGCTAGAGACAGTGGGAAAATGTGTTCCCGACTTCCAGGTTTAAGAGTATGTGACATCCCACAGTAATACTGGTGTCTTAGGGGTCCCCCAGGACAAGATCACTGAGATGTTGTACTGATAACCCCTTCTTTTGCTTTTGAACCCCATTTCCACTTGGGCATATCACAGTAGCCCTGTCCAAGCCTCAGTTTCCATGCCAGAGTCTAAATTCACTAGAATTTTGACAAGGGTGACCATAAAATTTATTATCCAACTTGAGGAACTTGTTTTGAGAGTAAAAGGGGCTGCTCTTAATAGTTTTGCTAGAACAACAAACATAAGAACAATCATAGGGAAAATTGGGACATGTGGTCACCCTAATTACTAATCTTCTGTTCCTTTCACTTTTTCCCCTTTGATGACTCCTGTTAAGATTTATGTGGCATTGTATTCATTTGCTCATTTATTCAACAAATGTCCATTGAGTGCTTTCTATGTGCTAAGTTCTCCACGTATGTGATATTGTTTCCTCCTCATGAAAACCCTCTGAGGTAACTATTATCATTATCATTATTATTATTCCCATTTGAACAAATGAAAAAAATGGGGACTTAGTAAATGACTCGCCCAGGGTCATTGTGTCAGTAAATCAGAGAGCTGAAACTGGAATCCAGGCTGCCCCTCCTCTTGAGCCGTATACACTCAAAACTGTGTTAATGTCACTGATTTTTGGTCCTGTTGTGTGGGCCTAGCCCCATCAGACACTGTCCCTCCAGTAAATTCTCAGAGGCTTATAGCAGAGTGATTAAGAATGGGAGCCCAGAAGCCAAAGTGCCTGGGTTTGAATCCTATGGCCACCACTTACCAGCTTTGTGCTTCCCTCAGTTTCCTCATCTATAAAATGGGTGCAGTAACTTAGTATGGACCTCAAAGGTTGAGGTGAGGATGAAATGAGTTAATAATTTTGACACTTGGACAACACCTGGAGGCACTAGAGGCGGTAGGTAGCAAGGTCGAAATGGCAGGCAAGGGGAGTAGGTTGCAACATTGTGATTTTACTGACAAGGGCCTACACTGGGAACCATCATGGAGGAGAGGTTAGTGAGCTGCATGGAACTCCCTGGAGAAACAGCAGGCATGGCTACTTATGGGCTCAGACCTGTGAAGTGGTGGGTTTTAAAAAACAGGATGCTTGCTGGTGTGCCCCTGTGGCCTACTAGTGTATCTACCTGGAGAACACCATTTGGTCTGGGGGCCAAGAAATCGGAGCTGCAGAGGGACAGGCAGACTGGCCAAGGAACGTCTTAGCTCCTGACCAGAGGCTGGCCCTGAATTTGTCACAAGCCAACCGTCGTGTGGTGACATCCTCTTCACCATTCAGCAGTTTCTCTGCAACGTGTGCATGTGTGCACATGAAATGGGAAGGGCTCTCCAGAACCTCTCCCCAGGAGACAGGGTCCTCAGTAGGTTTTGTGGCTGTCACAAGGACTGCCTTCTCTTTGGTTTATTTGTAAAAAGTACCGTGTGTATTGTGGGTGGAGTGGCAGCCTTCCCCTTTAGAACTCAAGGATCAGTGTGCTCTTTGCTTAAATGGGCTGTTTTTGTCTCTGGTATTTTGGTGGGTTTTTTCCACCAAAAAAGTGTGGTTAGCAACTCAAGGAGGCGCGCAGTCTAATCATGGTGGCAGGAACAGGGAAGGTTGAAGGAGTCTGAATGTGGTCGCTTTGGGGCAGTTTGCTGCATTTCTTCATTTTGTTAGAAAGTTCACATTTGGAAACTTTACAAGCTGCTCTTGAGACCCTGACTGTTGGCTCCCAAGGAAATGCTGCTCCTCGTCTGCCCTTCCTGTCTGGGAAGGTGGTCTCTTCAACTGATGCACAGCTTGGGTGGGACCCCGGGCCACAGGGAGGAATAAGAGGCCCCAGCTCAGGCCATCTGGCAGCCCCGGAGATCAATAGCAAGGCAGATGCTGTTGCCAAATCGCCCTCACTTGTATGTGAATTTTTTCTTTATACGTCTTTGGATGTTTTACTTGTTACAGTAAGCATGTAAAGCTTTTTTAAATTAAAGGAAAAAATTGAACAACAGAACTTTAAAAAAGAAGACAAGAGGAATGATCTCAAATAAAATATCTCTCAATGATAAAAGAATAATTTTTATTTATGCTTTAAGATGTCTCACAAGTCTGTCAATTCTGCATGCATCTCAGGATTTGGTGCTAATCAGGAATGCTATAGCACCTGAGTCCTACTTGTTACCATGAGTGTGCATTTCCCCCCCATTTTCCCCTCTTTCTGGGTATTAAAACATTTTGCTTTGTTGCTATTAGAAATAAATGCCTAACTCGAAGGGGGGGGGGATTGGGAGGGTCAGGCAGCTGGCCAGTATTGGGATCCAAACCCTTGTCCTTGGTGTTATATCACTGCACTCTAACCAACTGAGCTAACCAGCCAGCCTCTAACATGTATTTAATTCATTTTGTCTCCTATTTTCTTTTTCTAGGTGCTTAACATGTAACAGATCTCATGGGGTTGCATTTTTTACTTTTTAAAAAAAAAACGCCTTTTAATAGATAACAGAAGCTTAGAAATTTTTGTACTCATTAGCCCTATATAATTGCACTGGAAATCTATTCTAAAGAAAAAATCTGAACACACATATACAAGTTAGGCGAGAAGATATTCATCACTACATTTTTTTTTAAATAGCAAAAATTACATAGTTACAATTTAATTCTCCAACAATAGAGGATTTATTAACTAAATTAGATGATTGAACATAATGAGGCAATTAGAGGTGCATTAAGCATACCTGGTAATTGCCCAAGGAGTGTAGCATAAAATTGATACCCAGAGCAGTGAGTAATTTCACCTCCTCTGGCTTTGTCTTCCAGTGTTTTGCTGTGCGCTCTCTGGGGTGGGTAGAAATGGCAGAAGAGGACCTCGCCCCTGGTAAAAGTAGTGTTGCTGTCAACAACTGCATCAGGCAGCTTTCTTACTGCAAAAACGACATCAGAGACACAGTCGGCATTTGGGGAGAGGTAAGTAGCACATGGAAATAATCAATGGCAAACTTCTTTACGCTGCACTGCCTTTCATGAAACCCCAGAGCTCAGTGAGAAAAGATACTATGGGCCTCTGAAGGATTTATCAGGTGCCTTTCCCATAAAGGCAGGCAGTGTAGGTCTGGTGTACCAGGTGATTTACTGCTTAGCACTGCCAGATTCCAGTGAGGACTCAGCCCTGGGAGAGTGTTTCTCAAGTGGCTAAATGACAGGGTCTAACTGGGGATCCCCAAGTCCCAGGGAATTCATGGGTGAGCTTTAGGGGCCCAGACTCTGCCTAAATTTGCATGCAAAATTGGGTGTGCCAGTCTGTAAAAACAATTTTCCAAGAAGAAGACCTGTAATGTGACTCCCACCTGTACAACACAAAGATGTTGATGGCCCAGCTCTAAAAGTTGACAGATTATTCTTTTATAACAGTTTTCTTCATTTACAGTCTGAAAGTCAACATTATACGAGTTGTGGAATTGATACCTATGTATTCCTTCTCACTTTCAACAAAGTGGTTCTATTTTGAAATATTAGTTGAGATAATTTCAGAAAGGAAAGTAATAAAATACTAAATTTGTGTAAAAATTACATCAAACGGGAAAAGCCACGTTCCTCCTTTTCTCTGAGACCTGTAGAACAAACATATTGGGAACATTTTGGAAAAGTGCTTGCTTTGTGGATATACTCCAGTCCATCTGTCCTCAGTTGAAAGAGCACTGGTGGAAAAAGTTGGCTTTTGGATTGGGCTGTTTAGAACTCCACTCACATTTTCTTCTAGAAGCATGTCACAATGGAAAGTAGGTTCCTAAGCCTTCCCATGGTGGAGTCTGTCTACCTTACAATGGAATTAAATTGCATTGCCAACCAGACTTTTAGATCCTAGGCATGGAGGGAAAGTTGGAAGAATTTTCTCCTATCCAAGAAAAGCTGTTTACACTGTTTTGGTGTCTGGCTTTATCATCCTTTCACTGCATTATCTCCCACCCAAATCCCCAGGCCTGTCTTTCCCACAAAATTGTCTACTTGTCTTCTCTCTCCTTTAGACAAAATGCCATTCTTCCAAAAGAGCAATCCTCAGCTAGGATTTAGAAAGAAATGTGTTGTGATTTTTACTAACATGTGAATGACTGGCATTTGGAGGTCTGAGACAACTTGCAACCTGTTGTTCCAGGCTCTGCAGAATCTGTTCAGCCACAACAGTCTGCACAAGTTGTGTTTTTCTGCCAGAACTTTCATCTGTAAATGGCTTAGCTGCTCTTTGGGGAAGATTTGAGATGATTCTGGATCTCAACTGTAGACACTAGCCACAGCTTAAACATTGCCGGCAGAGGCTCTGATATACTCATTTCTACCACCCTGATCATCAGAGCTGCATTCACTCTGAGAACCTATGATGGAAACCTAAAACATCCCTCTCAGAAACTATACCAAAGAGCAATTTATCTGTCTCACTTTGGGCTTTGAAGACCTGCGAAGAAGTCTCACTGTTCTGCCCAGCTGTAGTTCCCTACCTTCAGTTCCACAGCATCTGGGCCTTCTTCAGGAGAGACAGTCTTTGAGCTGTACAACAGATGTTTAATGTTTTCTTAAAATTATGCCTGAGGGATTGCAAGGAGAATAAAGTTGAATAGTCTAATGTTCCTGCCCTCAAAGAGCCAACTTACAAAGGGAGACAGGACACCAAAGCCTAAAAACCTGAATAGCAATGCAGAAATGAGAGACCAGGTGCGCCCCTGTGTTGCTATGACAACGCATGTTCTGTGCCAGACCTCAAGCAAGTTTTGTAACCTTTAAGCCTCAGTTTTCCCAACTGCTAATTGGAGATGATAACAAGGCAAGCTTTCCTAGGGCAATTTAGGGAGTTCCATGAACCAAGGCACCATAAGCACATAGCATAGTATCTTAGATGTGATAAACAGTCATATAAATGTTAGCTATTGTTAGTACCAAGAAATGTCACAAAGTTGTGCCTGTTTTCAAGCCAGACCACACAGATAGGAAGTGGTACAAAAGTTAAGAGGTGACTTCATTGTGGGTCTGGGAAGCCTGTGAGGGGATACTTGGTAGGGACTGGCCAGAGGAATGGGGAGAGAGGGGTTATAAAAGTATGGTGGACGTGGCGTTAGTAAAAGACCAGATTCTCCAGAGAGCCCACCATTAGCCTTTTTTCTTAAAGATGCAGGAGGGTAAATAATGAAAAATAAGAGCCAACTAGAAAGCAGGCTGGGGACACATTTCAGAGGACTTAGAGAGACAAATTGGGCATATAAGGGGAATGTGAAAGATTTATGAATATTTTAGTCCAGGAAGGATGTTTCTCTTTTAGGAAAACAAATTATAGACCCAAAGGGTGGCTGCTTTTGATTGTTGACACAATGTCCCTAGATCGCCACAAGTGTGGTAAGGGTATAGCGCCTGCCTGAGGAGACAGCCTGTTTTCTCGTTGACCCCTAGGGCAAGGACATGTACCTGATCCTGGAGAACGACACGCTCAGCCTGGTGGACCCCATGGACCGCTCGGTGCTGCACTCCCAGCCCATCGTGAGCATCCGCGTGTGGGGCGTGGGCCGCGACAATGGCCGGTGAGTTCCTGTGTCACCGTACCAGGTGCCTCCATTTGCACTTATCAACAAAGTGTGGCCTCAGAACACTTCACTGAACATAAAACTTGACCATAGACTCTGTTTAGAAATGTAAAAAACTAAAGTGCACCTCTGCCTGCCTGCCTGCCTTGTATGCTCTCCCCGCTGCTTCCCTTCCTGGTTTCTATACCTCAAATTTTTGTCAACTCTGGATCCCGCCTTTGAGTTCTGCATAGTTCTGCTCCTCGGGCACCTAAGTTCCCAAGTCACTCAGGCAGTCTGAACCCCTCCTTTTCTCTTCTCTGCAGTCTTTTCCCTTGTACTTGTTATTTTCTTCATCCAGAGCTTGCCTGAAGGGAGACTTTGTACAGCCTTTAATCACAAACCTGAGATCATTAAATCATGATTATTAGCAATTTCTGGGGCTTGGGACTGGCTAAACTTTTAAATACTTGAATGGTCTGATCATTTCAAAATTCCATTTAATGTGTATTTTTCTGAAATTCTGCTGAAAATTTGTTATTCATGAGTAATCCTTCTTTCTTGGATATGTTGTGAATTCTCTGTTCTTCAGGATGACTGAAAACAAGCTCTGATTATCAAGCACATATTCTAGCTAATACAGCAGCAATTATCACAGACATCATACTTGGAGGCCATTGTTAAGTAACTGGGCTACATTAAATGCAGTTAACTCTTAAATTATAGTCAGTCTTTGGCAAGTCCCAAGGTACTGGAGGATCTTCGAGCTATAGGACAATTAGCATTGCAAAAGCAGGTGAAAATACCAGATGGCAGAGAGTTGGCTCTCCTGGGCTTGCAGTTACATTCCTGAGCATCCTGGTTTTTTATTGGGTTGTGTGGTCCTCTCTAGTGGGGAGTCTACCTTGGCTTGTCACAGCCTTTGTCTGCCAAGGCTGAACATCAGCACTTTTGATTCAGTTCCAAGTCCCAAACCAGAAAGGAATGATTGTGGCTAAGTATCCATCAGTCAGAGAGCAAACATTTATGCTGAAACACGACGTGAGAAATATCTGCAGAAGAGGGCGCTGAAGTGTCCTCGGACTGATTGGATAAACCTTTCTGGGAGCATAGTTGCATCTTGGAGCTTTTGTAACCGAGTAATGAGTGTTTGTGAGGAGTGGGTGGATAGATGATGCATACACACCTGTCATTCACTTGATTGGCAAAGCTGTAACACTTGATGTGCTGACATGAATTGATTAATTTAACAAGAAAATATCTGACGATGTTTGGTCATCATTTCTACCTAGAAACATTTAGCCTAGGTGGAAGGCCCTGGGTGTAAAACATTTGATCCTTTTCTGGTCCTGTCCTCCAAGTTTGTTTTTAAGGCAGAAGCCAAGGTGTAGATCATTACCTATATAAGCATACTTCAAAAAGTTCATGGACCCCGCACTAGCCAGCCGTCAAAAAAAAAAAAAAAACTTCCTGGGAGGATTTGTATTATCTTTCAATTCTACTTTTTTGAAGTACCCTCATACATGTGCAACTAGATAGGGTTGTGTTTTCTTAAGATTATGTTGTTAGTGGATTTCCTCGATGAAGTTTTCAGCTCACCCCAACTTTTTAAAGTGAGGCCAAACACTACATGTCCAGGGGTGGGGAAAATCAATCAAACTCCAGTTGACAAAAATAACTCAAGCTCTCAGAGCCTCAGTTTCTCTCACCTGTGAAATGGGGATCATCATAAGAACTGAAACGTGTATATGGGTATGCGTGTATATGGTAATCAGCACAGTGATGGTAACATGGCAAATGCTTAATGAATGTTAGCTCTTGAGTTTTCAAAGCAATATATGCTAGCAGATGCAGCTGATTACATGGCTTCTTTTCAAAGACAGTGAGGTGGGGGGGTGAGTCAGACCTCAGGGTGGTTTCAAGGACAATTTATCATGTGCTATAGAGGATGAAAAGCTGTTCTGGACACTAATGAGTTCAGTTGTCCTGCAAAGCAGGAAGAGCCCTTCACTCCCCAATGATGTCAGTATAAATTACATTACGTTGCCTTGATTATGCTTTTGAACTGTGGAGCCAATTACTCGTGTTTTTAAATCATTCTTAGTCAATGTTAGCAGATAAGTGTAATTTAGAAATACAGTATTCAGTACAGTATTCAGGGTTCCATATATGCTGTCAGGACCTCAGCAAGATTGTGGGGTCCTTGGGCTGGATTGCTTTTGGAAGCAGTAAATAAAAAAGTGTGTTTGCCACCGAAAGGTTATATTTCTGTTAGTCCCTTGAGTTTTTATTCCCTACAAGAAGGGGCCTTAGTATTCCTGCCTTTTTTTACTTTCCTTTGCTTTTGAGTCTCTTTTTTTTAAACAGCAATTTACAAGAGCAAATTCAATTTGTAATGCTGTAAAGAAAAGGGGTTTTCATGTTGCATGAATAAAACATAAAAGTGTTTCATTTTGCTCGCGAAAACGAGCCCATTTCACATTCTCTTTTGTAACTTTCCTTGCTGAGAAAATGGGATCTCTTAAGGGATTTCTTGATGTGGTTAAAATGAATAAGAAACGCATGTAGTACACCAGATTTGAAGAGCACAGAATTTTTTTATAAATTCAGAGTGCTTCACTGAGCCATGTAACTTCAGAATTTATAAAAGTATTTTGGGTTTAGCATTTTCTTAAGGCTTTCAAGTGGTTTTGCTTAGAAGAAATTCCTTGTGGAGTAAGTTTACTTTGGGGGAGGAGGTGATTGTCTGTGACAACCCCCCACTGAGCCCCAAGGTTGAGCTGGAGAAACCTCTTATTATGAATGACAAGGAGTTGCAGTCACACAGATGTTGGTTTCCTGTGGGGTTTTGGATGCTGCACAACTGGGCCAAATTCTGTCTTCTCCTTGAGATCCATGCCTGTCTTATTACAAAATTTCTCAGAGTCCATTTGCTTTATTGCCTGGCGAGGTGGGGGCTGCCCCCTCTTTCAGACACACTGTATTTTGGTTCCTTTCGATCACAGTGAGATCAATGTCAAGGCTCCTAGAAATGGAGGCTGGTGAAAGGGGATCGTAAGCCTTGTCTTTCC
>NW_007726532.1:191018-198920 GCF_000696425.1 Galeopterus variegatus | reverse complement strand
GGGATTTCTTGATGTGGTTAAAATGAATAAGAAACGCATGTAGTACACCAGATTTGAAGAGCACAGAATTTTTTTATAAATTCAGAGTGCTTCACTGAGCCATGTAACTTCAGAATTTATAAAAGTATTTTGGGTTTAGCATTTTCTTAAGGCTTTCAAGTGGTTTTGCTTAGAAGAAATTCCTTGTGGAGTAAGTTTACTTTGGGGGAGGAGGTGATTGTCTGTGACAACCCCCCACTGAGCCCCAAGGTTGAGCTGGAGAAACCTCTTATTATGAATGACAAGGAGTTGCAGTCACACAGATGTTGGTTTCCTGTGGGGTTTTGGATGCTGCACAACTGGGCCAAATTCTGTCTTCTCCTTGAGATCCATGCCTGTCTTATTACAAAATTTCTCAGAGTCCATTTGCTTTATTGCCTGGCGAGGTGGGGGCTGCCCCCTCTTTCAGACACACTGTATTTTGGTTCCTTTCGATCACAGTGAGATCAATGTCAAGGCTCTTAGAAATGGAGGCTGGTGAAAGGGGATCGTAAGCCTTGTCTTTCCAATCATGCAGCCCTGAGATGAACCCAGATTGGCCTTCTCTGCTCCCGCCTGCTGTGCCAAGGAGGGCATACTCAGTGTGTGATGGCTCTGGAGCTGGTGTTTTGCCCACGGTGACTGGGGTGGATGACTGGATGCCACCTCTTCTCTTGTCTAAGGGCCCGCCAGGCTGCCATCTCAAGGGTAGATTGGGAGGGATATCACCACCCTGTTTCAGGGGCCTGTGCTGACTTCCATCCTCAGCATGCTTCTTACTCAGACTCTGGGAAGCAGCTTTCTCCTTATTCTTTTATAGAAGTGTCAAAAGCAAGCAAAGATGATTTCTGAGCATAGGGAACTTTAACAGGGACTCCCCTCTGCCCCTGTGGCAAATATGGGCACACCTTCTAGGAAGTTGCACCGAGATCCTTGTGTACATTGACCAGCAAGCAATAAATAGTCTGCTAATCCATCTGTTTCCCATGAGAAAGGAAAATGGGTAGACAGTATTGTCAGAGGGTTTCAGACCCCATAAATGGGATTTTCCCGAGAGGTTTCTATGTCAGTATACCGTGGAGGATTAATCAGGTAAGATGTTCATAGTCTCTCTTGAGGGGGGAAAAAAAAAGGTTCTAGGATTCTAGGATCACTTGGGAAACTTGGTTAAACAAAGTACAACAGGCCCTTTACTTTGGGCCCTCTCAGAAGTTTTCCTATGCTAATATGAGACCCTTCAAAAAATCTTTTTCCAGACTTGATTGGAACCCTTTTCTTGATAGAAATGCAGCCATATGGACCACTTTGGGAACGGCTGCCCCAGTTAGTAAATTAATTAAATTAGTGGCAACTCTAAATTGCTGTTTTTGTTTATTAAGAAAAATTTGGATTACTTTTAATAAATAGTGTAAGTAGAGACACCATTGGACCTGCTCTAATGAAGATAAAATTCCTTCATAATTAATAGCAGCCATCAACAGCTACTATGTGCAAGTGCTTTTGAAAAAGTACTTGTTTGGATTAAACGTGTACCCTGTGATATTGTTTATGCTTTATAGTTTGAATAGCAAAATTTCTCTTCCTAGAAGTTCTTTCATACATCTTTTTTCTGGTTTTGGTGAACAATTTTTAATAAAATCTTTCTGTGTCATAGATTGTTCGTGGTAGTCATTTAGTATTTTTAGTTTTGTTTTTGGCGGCTGGCCAGTTTGGGGATTGGAACTGTTGACCTTGGTGTTATCAACACCACAGTCTACCAACTGAGCTAACCAGCTGGCCCTCTGTGTCACAGATTATTTATGAATTTCCAAATGAAGTTGTCTTTGAATTGATTGCTTTAACTGGTTATGATCTCAGGAGCGTTTATCTACAGGATATAGTTTGTCTCAATCGTTCTGAATATTTTTTTCATGTTCTCTTCTCCTAGGACATTCCCAACTGTTTTTATCCACCAAGCCCCTAGTTCAGGTTTTTGTAAAAGACTTTTGCCACACATAACTCAAGTTCTTGTTTTACTGTCAGTATTGTTTTGCTGTTTTGTTTTGATTTCTTTTGAAAACACTGCTTAATTTGGAAGTGAGGGGGGAGGATCCTGAGTAACACTGG
Organism: Galeopterus variegatus; assembly: GCF_000696425.1. NCBI lineage: Eukaryota > Metazoa > Chordata > Mammalia > Dermoptera > Cynocephalidae > Galeopterus > Galeopterus variegatus. The sequence continues at coordinate 196,796 of NW_007726532.1, read as the reverse complement.
GGCTAATTATTTAGAATATGTAAAACTTTAACTCATAGGTTTTTTAATTTAAAAGGTGTTTTAGTAATCGACACCTTTCGATCTCTTTTTTTGGAGATTAAGAAACTAAGGATAGGGCTGGCAGGTTCAGATCCCATGCTGCCTAGCCACCAAAAAAAAAAAAGAAGAAGAAGAAGAAGAAAGAAACTAAGGACAGAAGACAGACTGTGATTTGCATTAAAGGACCATCTAGTTTGTGGCAGAGCAAAGGACAGGCTCCAGATATTTTTGCCCATCCAGAGCAGAAGCTGCTCTGTGAATTCTGCGGAAAGATGATAGATGGTCTATATAACCTGGGGTCAGCAAGAGTAGAGAGGCATGGATCTGATGTGTGCTAAAGTATTGTGCTAGACAGCAGCAGGGAGACTGGACAAGTCTAAGGCATGGGCCCTGTCCTTAGAATCTGCTTCTTTTTTTTTTTTTTTTTTTCCTTTTTGTCTTTTTTCGTGACCGGCAACGGATCACAACCCTCAGTGTCGCGCCCGTACCGGACCGGGACCGGCAACGGGATCGCAACCCTCGGTGTTGCGCCCGCACCTCGCTCAGCCAGTGAGCGGCCGGTCTGTATGTGGGATCCGAACCCTCAGTGGGAGCACCACCGCGCTCCCAAGCAGCGCACTGTAGCAGTGCGCCGCCGGGCCGGCCAGAATCTGCTTCTTAATTGAGGAGATGAGACCACAGGAGTGAATTGAAAGCACAGGTTGACAAACTATGTTCCCAAGGTCTGTCTTTGTATGGCCCATGAGCTAAGAATGGTTTCTACATTTTTAAAGCATTGTTTAAAAAAAGAAAAAGAATGTAGGACCCAGACCTGGGGGACCCACTATGGCTCAGCTCTGTGCAGAAAGAGCATTAGAGTAATAATGCATTCAGGATGGAATTAGGCGATCTTTGTGGCTTCTGTGTATAGGAAGTCATTGTGGAAAGGGTGAAGTTCTTTTCCATTCTCTCTTTCCTTTCCTAGCTGTGTCTTAGTTCTACCAGCAGCATTCAGGTTTACCTATAAGCATTACTCATCTCTGCTACTGTACCTTAGAACTAAACCTTTGTGAATTAAATAAGGTCCAGGCCAGGCTCTTGCTGCAAGTACTCTGAAGTCCGCCAGCTTAAATACTGGAGATCAGTTCTCATGTAACAGTCTGCCATGAGCACTACCATCTGCAGGCAGTTCTGTGCCACTCAGGAGCTCAGGTGCCTTCCAGGTTGTTACTGTGCTATTTCTCAAGTGTCGTCCTGGTCTGACCAGGCCAAGTGACTTGTCTCCAAGCTAAAGATGACCTGGACCTTGCATTGCTCACTTCTGCTCACATTCTCTTCACCTCCCATTGACCACACTCAGCCGCAAGGGACTATGAGACATGTCTAGCCGGTCAGACAATTACCAAGTTCAAACTCAACCACCAAAGAAGTGGTGAAATAGCTAGCATTCTGCTGCAATCTGAAAACTAATGACCTCAACTTTCTCAACCTCATAACCAGTTGATGCCTGTGCCAGTTTTATCCAGTGGCTGTCTCTCAGCTCCAAACCCACCCTACTCTGCTCTGCTTTGTGATGCTTGCTGGGACTCTGCAAAACACGTTTCGGCTTCCTTAGTTTGCAGCCTGTTAGACTCTGACAACCATGTGCACTAGAAGGAGGCTGCAAGGCTGGAGGAGGAGGAAGGGACTTGCTCCTTTCTTTGCTTCTGTTTCTATGAGCAGCATCCTAAAACGCATCTTTATCCCAGTTGCATCAGTTCTGAATCCAGTCTGCAGTTTTTGCAACACTCACAGAGATGCAGAATCAGTTTCATGACACCCTTTCTTCAGAGACACTGCCACAACCAGTTGGCCTGCCCTCTTTAAAGGTCTGGTGGGTCCCTCCTTCAAGCTCAGAGACACCAGAGCAGCCAAGCAGCACCTTCTCCTCTGCCATCAGAGGTTTTGCTGCATGAGACTCCCCCTCCACGCTTCTAAGTTTTAATAATTCCAACTTCTTTCCTTTGTTTCCTCACCCCTACAATTCATAGTCCCCTCTTGGAATTGCTGACTCCAAGATAACATCTTCATGCTCCCTTTTGGTCATTTTAGTTACTAGTTACAATTCTTTACTTGATATTTTCTCTGTTCAGATAACTGGTGTGGTTTTGTCTCCTGACTGGTCCCTCATTTGACCCTTAGGCTGCATGAGCACTGACTGAAGGTGGCAGACACTCGCACAGCGCAGAGGGCATGTCTGCCAGAGGGACAGCAGTGGGGACAGCTTTTCTGAGCAGGTGTGGCTGTTCTTTCTGTTCAGCTACACTGCACTGCAGGTGACAGCAGCATGTGTGCCAAGGAGACTTCCTGTCTGAATAGGTAGAAATTGTCAGAGGTAAAGGCCATTTCTGTTTTAGATGATGGAGATTTAGAAATAATAGGCCTTTTGGTTTTTGAGGTAATCTGAAAGTTATCTCTCGTTTTGCTTGGCTGTTGTTTCTTTTCCTAGGCATAATTTGGTGGGGTCTTCATATGGAAGACAGAGAGTTTCCTAATGCCATCTAGTAGAGGACCCTCTGAGTCAGACAGTAATGAAAGATTGATGGAATTCCAAGATCTGCTGATGAAAGTTTAATCTAGGGTATGTGCTGTCTTGTCTCAGGGAGAAAAGTCTTCAGGGAGAGAGCAGTAATTCTCTCCCTACACTACAGTATTATCTTGACCTCTAGAGTTAATTTCTTTTTAATACAGCCCCCTGATAAGCAGAGGCATCAGGATTTACTTGACTCTTGTGCTGACTTACACTGTGGTTATATTTTATCTCTCTAAAAGTGGCTTCTTGTCTTCCATTAATCATGCTGGGATGCTTGCTAGACTTTCAGCGGAGAATAACCTTTGAGGAAAGACATTGTAAGTGATCGTCCAAGGAAAGTTTCCCTCAGAGGAATATGCGAGGGCATTTTCAGACAGATCATTCATGGTGGTGCTGTCCCTGCTGGTGAATAGATGAGGACAGCAGTTTCTTCTGAGAAATGCACCATCCATTTTGGTTCTGTGCATAGTCCAGCATCTCTCATAAGCATGTTTCTGTATCAGCCAGCAACACGTGGTTGTATTAGTACATTTTTGTGTTGCTGTAACAGAATACCTGAAACTGAGTAATTTATAAAGAAAGGGGGTTTATTTGGCTCACGATTCTGGGGCAGCTGCATCTGGTGTGGGCCTCAGGCTGCTTCCACTCATGGCGGAAAGCAGCAGGCAGCTGGCAGGTGCAAGATCACATGGTGAGAGGAAGCAATAGAGAGAGACAGAGAGGGGAGGGAGAGGAGGTGCCAGGGTCCTTTAAACAACCAGCTCTTGTGGGAACTAATAGGGCAAGAAATCACTCACTACCCCTGCCTCCCCAGAGTATTAATCTATTTGTGAGGGATCCACTCTCTATGACCCAAACAGCTCCCAACACTGCCACATTGGGGATCAGATTTCGACATGAGCTTTGAAGGGACTGCACACCCAAATTCTTTTTTTTTTTTTTTTTGTGACCGGTAAGGAGATTGGAACCCTTGGCTTGGTGTCGCCCGCACCGCGCTCAGCCAGTGAGCGCACCGGCCATCCCTATATAGGATCCAAACCTGCGGCCTCGGCGCTCCCAGAGCCACACTCTCCCGAGTGAGCCACAGGGTCGGCCCAACACACCCAAATTCTATCAGGGGGCTTGAGGCTGTTGTGTCGGGAGAGCAGAAAATTCTGATGATGATCCCTGAATGTCTTCCACCTTGCACTTGCCTTGGGCCCCAAGCCAGATGAAGAATGGGCCTCTGTAGATGCAACAGAAGGAAGATCAGTCATGCTTGGCTGCAGTGATTCTCTGTGTCAGTCTTCAAAGTACCATGATCTTCTTGGAATAACAAGAGCATTCCAAGAAAAAAAAGAAGAGTAGTTTTGGTAGAGAAAGGGCCTAAGAATGCATGTAAACATAGATGAGTGTCTTTGAGAGCAGAGAAAGCTGTAACTATTATAACCCATAACCTCCCTTGGTTAGTGGCATGTTGCAGATGCTTGAGAAGCAATTAGGTGCTAAACGCCTCACATTATTGCAAATGAATGTGCAGTCACTGCTTTTCATCCATGAGTGGTTGCCTCGAACCTTTTTACTCAAATGTAACCATCCTTTGCCTTCCCAGTGAATCCAGTGACTAAGAACATAATGTGGCATAGTTGGGACAGCTGGAGGATTAAAATACCAAATCAGACTTTGGGCCAAATAAAAATAAGTGAGCCGAAGAGTTCACTGAACTGGGAAAGGGTAAACCTCTCTAAACCCAGGGAGCATCATTTAGACTATAAATACAGGACCACAGAGTGGGTGACAGGCTCTAGCACCATTGATGTGTCTAGAGAAGAAGAGGGGCTATAAAACTCAAAGAATGTTTTCATTCAGTTAGATATTTTATGCCAGGAACGTGCCAAAGAGGAGGAAATGTTTGAAAGTGCTGGGATGGAGTAGGGTGAGGAAGGGGCGCAATTACAGTCTAGGAGAGACCCGGGCAGGGGATGAGTACGGGGGTTGCTGAAGTGCAAACGGACTGGTGAGGTAAGGGGGCGGGGGGTGGCCGTGAGTAGCAAAGCCAACCAGGCCATGGCTGCCTTTCTCTGCGGGCTTCTCTACACCTAGTCACCACCGTGTCTTGCCGAGCCTGCCTCTCTGGAAAAGAGGCTCCAGCTGCGTTTTAAGGGCTCATTTTTCTCTGCAAAGAGCACCCTGGCCCATAAAGGAGCCACCTTCAGGCAGGGCTCATGAGCCTCATACCCTTTACCCTGAGCTGCCCAGCCTAGGATGTGGCAAGTCCTGATGGGGAGTCACTTTATTACAGGAAAATTATTCATGACCCTTGGCTCCCATCTCTCTGATCTCTAACTCCTTTCTTGCTACCCCCTAAAGGAGAGCTCCTGAGGGTAAATTTGTTGGAAACAAAGCCAGAAAAGGTTTAATCTCTGTCTTCAACTCAGTAGAACCCAGTGTTTCTAGGTGGTACTGAAACCAGGTCTGTCCCAGCAGGGAAACTAAACAGTGCATAGCGGCCTGAGAGATCAGTGAGCAGGAATTTTACATACAGCACTGATCGAGGCACCAGTGTCTTTTTAAAGGAGAATTAACCCTTCTTTGATCACCCAATCTGTGAAATAGATATTTAGTTCAGATCTAAGTGTCTAATCCCCTTGGCCCCAGCCCTTTGGCAGCCCTCCCACCCTGTCTGCCTTTGTACATAACTGGAAAGAGGATCAGGATAAGGATAAGAGGGCACAGGTCATTCCTAAGTCTATAAGCAACTGTCTGATTTCCAAAGAACTCAGGTGCCTTCTGAAAGAAGCTTCTTTCCTAACTGCATACCTTGAGGTCATAAATGCTGGGTATGGCCTGAACTTGGCTAATCTAAGGCTAGGCCACATTTACTCTCAGTTTAGTAACAGCTGCCTGCTGGGGATGCCAAAACAAATCTGTTAAACTCAATATGGTCAAAACTGAGATTGTTATCTTTAAACATACACATGCCTGACCTCATTTTCAAAGCTATTTATTTTCCTGTGTTCTACTTTCGTACATTCATTCACTCGTTTATGCCTGTGTGCATGCATTAATGCACTCTTTTTTTTTTTTAACGCTTCATGAATTTGCTTCTGTGTATCGTTCCAGTTTTGGTATATGTGCTGCCGAAATCCACTCATTTGTGCCTGTGCGCATGCATTCATTCACTCATTTGTGCCTGTGCGCATGCATTC
>NW_007726532.1:188695-190085 GCF_000696425.1 Galeopterus variegatus | reverse complement strand
AAATAGAAACGAATTGTGGGATAGCCATATAGTGTATATCCACTCAGCAGAAAAAAGGAATCAGCTATTGGTATACACAACAACATGCTGAATCTCAAAATAATTGTGCTAATTGAAAGAAGCCAGACACCCCCCCCCACCAAAAAAAGTACATTCTGTATGATTCCATTTATATGAAATTCTAGAAAATACCAGTTAAACTGTACTGTGGTAACAAAAAACAGATCAGTGGTTACCTGTGGAGGGACAGGAGGCAGGAATTATAAAGAGGCAAGAAGAATCTTTGGGAGTTATAAATATATTCACCATCTTGATTGCAGTGATAGTTTCACAGGTATATTCATATGTCAAAACTTAGAAAATTGTGTATTTTAAATATATGCAGTTTCTTTTATATGTCAATTATACCTCAATAAGGTTGTTTAAAATATAATTTAACAAATATGCCTGCTACATGCTGAGGATTTATTTAACTCATGAATGAGGCAAACAGCAGGATACCAAAGCCAGTTCAAAGGAAAATAGGAAAGGCTGAGAATCTTTCAACACTGATAACAAGCCACCGGGAAGTACTTGTGCCTTCAGGAATCACAAAGAACCTCAAGCAGATGAAATACGCACGCGCACACACACGCACATCCCTACCTATGTACATCCTAGTAAAATGGTTGAAATCAAGGACACAAAGAGAATCCTTATAGCAGCCAGAGAGAAAGAGAAAATGCTAAAATAGATGACTAAGGTAGATACAAAACTGGTTAATGTTCTATTGCCAATAAAATATTTACTTTGGGGCTATCTTTTTTTTAAAGCAGAAAATTGCGGAAGTTGCTTGCTTAATGTTCTACAAATAAAGAGCTAACTTCACAGAATCTGAGCCCTAATCACTAGCAAAAAGTTAGTCAGACAAAGGTACATTTTCCGCTAGCTGGGCTGTTCAGTATGGGAGCCGTGAGTCACAAGTGGCCGTGAGCACTTGAAATGAATCTGAATTGAGATGTGCTGTAAAGTGTAAAATACATGCCAGAAGTCAAAGACACCATATACAAAAAGAATGTAAAATATCTCATTACAGAGTTTTATATTGATTACACGTTGAAACAGTAACATTTTAGATGTATTAGATTAAATAAAATATGATTAAAATTAATTTCACTTGCTTTTTTTCCCTGTTTTTAATGTAGCAACTAGAAAGTTTTATGTGGCTTGCATTGTATTTCTGTTGGCCAGCACTGCTCTAGCAAATTAAATAATCCTTGGGAAAGCCTGTTAAATATTGTTCCACTATGACATTCAAAGACACACTGTCCTTTTGCTTTATGTCCAAGTGTTCCTTTTTCTCACAACTTCTTATACCCGTTTCTTCACCCCCAACCCCTAACCTCCATCT
>NW_007726532.1:186436-187357 GCF_000696425.1 Galeopterus variegatus | reverse complement strand
GTTCCTTTTTCTCACAACTTCTTATACCCGTTTCTTCACCCCCAACCCCTAACCTCCATCTATCTCTCTATGTCCTCAACAACCTGCCACACTGCGACCCAGGTCATCTTTCTGACAGGGAGCAGCATGTTCTCTGCTGCTTACAGGAAGGAGCCACATCCCATGGTCTGACACGTCAGGCCTCACCCCTGCCTGCCCACCGTCCCTCCAGCATGGCTGGGCCTGGTGCTCCTGCCTGGCTGCAGCAGCACTTCTGCCCTACGGTGCCTTTCTTGCCTCTCATTTTCTGAAGCCTCCTCCACGAGGCCTTTATGTTTCCTCAGATTGAACCAGCCATTTCCTCCTCTGGTCACCAGCACCTCAGAGGGAAGCTTTATTAACTTGCTGATTATATGTATGTTTCTACCCACATGAAAGGAAATTTTACAAGAACAGTTATTAGATTTTTTAAAAATGATGTGTGAACCCCCGCTTTCTTTATAGTCATTTATTTTTGTATCATTGGCTTTCAAACTTTTTCATCATAATGCATAAGAAATACAGTTTATGGAATGACCTAATATTCTCTCTCTCCCTCTCTCCTATACTCACTCACACAGAACTAACAAAAATTTTACACATTACTTACCTTTGCTATGTACACTGCCTTTAATTTTTTCTCTGCTACTCTACCCTATTTGTTTAACTTTTTAAATGCTGTTTCTGACCACTGATGGGTCACAGTTTGAATGACACTGATCTTGGTCAACTTTTCCAAAATATTTTTGAGCTGAACCCTCTACCAGCTTTATACCTGGTGTTTAAAGAAAGAAAGATTCCACACTCAAATAATTTCAGGAAATACTGTATTCAATGTCCAACTGAGAGAGAGCCATTAACGTGTCTTAGCTGTAGAAGGCTCTGAGATGTCCTGCATTAACA
>NW_007726532.1:166211-184814 GCF_000696425.1 Galeopterus variegatus | reverse complement strand
TTTTTTTTTTGGCAGCTGGCTGTGTAGAAGACATTTATTAAGAAAGACAAAACTTAATATTATTCATTAAATTCACTAAGTCAAAGGTTGAAAATCAAAGAGGGAATTTTTAAAAAAATAAAAGATAAAGTTTAAATATGTCTCTATCGTACAAATTAGAGTGCTTCGTTTAAAAAGAGAGAGAGAAGATGATGGATATCTTAAGTCTTCCGGTCTTGGGTCACTTTTAATCGTAACATTGTTAATCATTCTCTTAGGCCTTGGTACCACACTATCAGAGCAGATTATGCCAAAGAAGTATGCTAATCAGGGCAGGAGGAGAATACAACTGTCATCATCCAGAAGGGGCATCATCTTTTCTTTTAAGCTTTATAATTACAATTTAACCATATTTATTAGTGTATATTTTTAAGTGATCTGTAAAGTTGGCTCTCTTCATGCCCAAGACCTCTCATTCCTAACTTGAGGTGTCAAGCTGTGGAATTCCTTTTCTCCCTCCTTCTTCCTCTGTTACATGGTCCCATCTACCTCTCTGAGGATTTATTAGACACCCATTTATTACGTCCCCACCATATGTGAGCCATTATGCTTGGCACCCTGGATGCAGCCATAAATGAGAACTTCATGGTCTCTGCCCTCGTGGGATGTGCTTGAGACCCTGGAAATACTTTGTAATATAACTGTCGAGCTTTATACAAGTGTTATATGATGTTGCTGACCTTATGATTTAGTCCAGGTCCCACCTCTTTTAGCCTTTCTAGCACCATTTGTGTCAGTCAGCACAGGCTAGGTTATGCTGCAGTAACAACCAAAAATCTCAGTGGCTTAAAACTTTATTTCTGCTAAATGTCCATCTTAGGTTGTCTGGAGGCACCACTTCTTGTGATACTTGTCCTTATACTGTGTCCAAGGCTGATTATACAGTCACTATCTAGAGTACTTCCAACCAAGGTGGCAGAAGAAAAGGATGCACTGACTCAAAACTTCTGCCTGGAAATGACGCCTACCACTTTTGCCACATTTCATTGGCAAAGCAAAATACGTGACCAATCCTGACTTCAAGGGGTGGGGAGATATATGCCCCCCCCCCAGGAAGGGGACTGGATATCCATACCATACTGTGCTCTGTGATATCTTTCATCTCTGCAGTCACATGGATCTTCATGGGACTTGGTCTTTTCAACCTTGTGGTGTTACTTAATGTTTCAGAGGTGCATGTCTCCTCACTTAGTTTGTGACTTCTTTGACAGCTAGCTCCACACCTTATGCTTCCTTGTGTGTGACTCACCATGATGCTGTCTGTATTTTAAATGCTTAAAATACTTTTGATTGTATGAAAGAGAGAATGACAGGAGAATAATCAGAATTCTTTACATGTTTTAATAGAAGGCTTTATAGTTTACTAAGGGTCTGTATGCATTATCTCCTTTAGTTCTTTCAGGGACTAAAGCACATTAAGTCCTTTTTATAGATGAGAAAACGAGACCTAAAACTTTTACATGACTTGCTCAGTGTTGCACAAAAATGTGGTTGAGCTATGTCTGAAACCATGAATTCTAAATCCTGGACCAGTGATTTTCCTATTCCTTTTAGTTGTTAATGTGGACATCCCAATTTTCTTGTGCTGAGGATCATACAGGGGAAGGGAAAAGAAAGTTTCAGAAAAGGAGTTGAAAGTCCCTGAGCAGGACAGAGGAACATTATATGTCCTGGTGTTTGTGTCCCAGCAACAACCCCAACTCATATTCAGCAGGTCAGTGTATTAGTTTCCTGTGGCCTCTGTAACCAGTTACCACAGACTTGCTGTCTTTAAACAAGAGAAATTTATTCTCTCACAGCCTGGAGGCCAGAAGTTCCATATCAGTTTACTGGGCCAAAATCAAGGCTCTGGGGAAGGATCCCTTCCTTGCTGCTTCCAGCTTCTGGTGGCTGCTGGCATCCTGTGGCTGTGGCCACGTCATTGCAACCTCTGCCTCTGTCTTCACTCCACCATCCCCTTGTCTGTGTGTAATCTCCTTATGCCTCTCTCTTAGAAGGACACTTACGATTGGATTTAGGGCCTACTTGAATAATCCAGAATAATATCCCCACATCAAAATGCTTAACTTAATCACATTTTCAAAGACCCTTTTTCCTTTACGGATTCCAGGGATTAGGACCTGATCTCTTCGGGGTCATTATTCAGCCTTCTGCAGTTAGGATGGTGGGAGCCCCTTCTGCTACCTGACTTCTTTTCTCTCCATCTCTGTACCTTCGACCTCCACACCCAGCTCTCTCCCCTCTGGGTGGTACAGATTATGTGGTATCTTGAAAGATCTTTGGAGTCCGGCACAGCTCCCCTTGGATTCCTGGGTCTGCCTCTCCTTGGCCGTGTGACTCTGGGCAAGTTACATACTCTGTGCCTCAGTGTCCTCTTGTGTGGGGATGGAAGCTTTGGAACCAATGTGCAGCTTGGTTATGAGATAATTAATGAGAGAGGGCCTGGCAGGGCACCTGGCCCTAGCTGGCCGTGTGACTCTGGGCAAGTTACATACTCTGTGCCTCAGTGTCCTCTTGTGTGGGGATGCAAGCTTTGGAACCAATGTGCAGCTTGGTTATGAGATAATTAATGAGAGAGGGCCTGGCAGGGCACCTGGCCCTAGCGGCACTCCGTCAGGAACGCTGTTCCTCCCACAGCACTGTCCCTAAGCCGGGGTGGTGGGCATCATGTGCTGTAGGCAGAGAATGCTGCCCTTGAGATTCCTAGAGCACCTCCTCCCATTAATTTTTCTCAGTGAAGTTAAAAACATACAATGTGTATTTAATAATTAATCATCCTTTCCTAGACAGGTTATTTCATTTCATGGGTGAACAGTTCTTTGCGAGAGAACTCTGTCTTCCCCCAAAATGATGTATGACATGATTTGGTATTTAAGCTTTTAGACACTTGAATGTTTTCTCTCTCTGCATTTAAACTTGAAGATGATTTAATGTAGGGCACATGGTATGTAAAACCAGAATTTTAGTATTTACTAAATATGTAGCATCTAGTAATAACTACCATAGGTAATAAGCCTCCATAGGTAATAAGCCTATAAAAAAACCCAATATTATTGGCAAGGAAACTAGTACAAAGGTATAAACCAAGAAATATCATAGCCATTTTTTTTTCTCAGAAGTTTTTATGGTTTCACAAACATTTATTGTCTTCCTTCAGAATCTAAAATTCCAGACTAGTTTGTTTATAAAGCAGTCCCTCTAGACAATTTGCCTTCTTTTTAGGACATTTTTATCCTAATGCTGGGATAGTAAGTAGGGGTTACTCTCAATCTCTGATCTAATGACATTAGGAGCTTGGAGTGACAAGTTGAGAGGAAGCCTAAGACCCGAACCAAGCTTGCTCTGTGATCTGTTAGTCATATCTGCCATGGACATGGAACAGGAGGGCAGAGGTGTGACACAGCATGACTACTGAACAAGTCATTATTGGAATGTTCTTCATTTAGACCCTTGAGCCATCAGATTGTACCCAGAGTCATTGGTTAGCAAATAATTTTTATTTGGGAAAGGAACTGAAAAAAATTGTCAAATCTTGAATATTCTGAATACTTACCATCATATCTGAAATTTAGTAGTTTCTTGACAAATAACTATTGGGAAAAAAGGAAGGAGGGAGTTGTTTTCCTGGAAAACTATGCCCATGCTCGCAAAGGGAAAGCTCATTTTTAGGAACGCGGCAGGCAGTGTGCAAAACATCTAAGAACATCCCATCCCATACGTTTGTTTGTGCTTGTTGTGTGTGAGCAGTATTAATGCAGTGTTGGAATATTAAATCTTTAAAACATGGTATTGTCAAACAACAGACACAGAGCACTTGCAACAATGTGGCCTTTGGTTGTCGTTTGCCACGCCACTGGGAGGAATAAAATGGGTTTTTAAGATTTGGATTCCAGCTCTGACACTACTGATTATGTGTTCTTAGGCAAGTTACTTAACCCTCTCTGTACCTCAGTTTCCTCATCAGATAATAACATTGCCGATTTCCTAGGAGTAAGTGCGTGACTTGTCAAAAGGTGAGAACAGCTTGTGGCACATATGTAGTAAATGCACTGGTCCTTCGGCCCTCGGTGCCCTTCCTGTCCTCCTGCTGGCCTCTGACCCCTACAGGCTGTATTTCCAGGCTCTGCCTGGTTCGGCCAATGGGAGGCGCTGGAAGCTGGAGGAAGGAGGAGCCAGGGCACCTCTCCTGTCTGTCTGCCTTGGGCGGCATCTCCCACAGCAGCTCTGTCTTCTTGTGGCTGCAGCTACCTCTGCATAGGCTGGCTGTGTGTGACCCCTGTGGGTAGCCCCAGCCCCTGGGACCTGGTTCTCCCACCTGCTCCCTTGGGCCCTTCAGGCTGGGAATGGTAGTCACTATGTACTGTTGCTAATGGGTGCCTTACTGTCCCCTGTTGGCTTTTCAACTCTTCCATCAACCGTGTCACCAATTGCATTAAATTCTCACTGCTTCTAATACGCAGGGCAGTTTTTGTTTTCCTGGTTGTGCCCTGACTGATAAACACTGTGTAAGCATTTACTGTCATTATCATCATTGCTCTTGTCATCATTGTCTCATATACTTCAGAGGAAATTGAGGCTCAGGAGGTGAAGTGAGTTAAACAGGATCCCACTGCTAGTGGGTGACAGGCCCCAGCATAAAACCCTTTTGTTAAGTTTCTCTTTCTACCAGCCTGTGGATAGGTGGGCACCTTCAACTCTAATTAGGCTGAATTTACAATTCATTGTCTAAAGACCCACCTCTCCTCCTTTTTGGACTCCCGCATATTGGAGGGTCTGCTGGGACACGTGCTGAGGATATAGCCGTCCACCTGCCAGTGTGTGCTTTTGGAATCATATGCTATTTGAGTTGAGACTGGCCTTGGACTCATGGCGTTCTAGTTAGTTGGTTAGTTAAAGATCACTGATTATAAGCAACAGAAACCATTTGTGCAATCTTAAGCAAAATTCAATTTGGTTGTCTTTTGTAGCCCCAAGGTAGAGACCGTGCCTTGAGAACAGACCAGGAACTGATGTAGTGTCAAGATGCGCCTCTGTCTTTTACCTCTCTTCTTGGCTTCATTCTTTTCTCTGCTTCCTATATGGTAGAAAATGACCTACATTTCTCTTCCAGCCGGTGTAATAGTACAGTCTCTTAATTCCAAATTCCTGAGGGAAGAGACTCTAACCCAGCATGGGCCAGGTGTCCACCCTGATCTAACAAACTGTATGAGGCTCACCTCATACAAAATGACACACAGGGGCTGGCCCGGTGGCGCACTGGATAGTGCGCCGCTTGGGAAGCGCGGCAGTGCTCCCGTCCGAGGGTTCGGATCCCACGTACAGACCGGCTCCCGCTCACTGGCTGAGCGAGGCGCGGGAGCAACGCCGAGGCTTGCGATCCCGTTGCCGGTCCCCGGTCCGGTACGGGGGCAACACTGAGGGTTGCGATCCATTGCCGGACACGGAAAAAAGACAAAAAAAAAAAAAATGGCACACAGGGGCCCACTCTCACCACATGGCATTCCCTAGAAAAAGGGGCCAGGACAGACAAGCCCACAAGTGTCCATTACACCAAGATTTCAAACAGCCTAATAATCATAGGACTATCAACTACCATATATGGATGCCTACCATTTGCCAGGCACTGTGCTAGTTATAGTATATCTGCTTTGGTCGGTTTGTTTGTTTTGTTTTGTTAATTTTAGTCCTCACAACAATCTTAGGAGGTAGGTTTTATTATTTCCATTTTATAGATGAAAAGAGGCCAAAGGGGAATTACACATTTGTGCAACATAAGTCTGCATGGGCCCACTAACAATGTTAAGGGTCTTTGCTTCTGGTGGGAATTAAAGTATACCAACTCAGAGTGACAGCACTGGTTAGTTAATGCTGATCAGAAGTTACGATTAGTGGTTAAATATAGCTTTGATTAACAAAAGTGGCATGGGGACAAACTGAGCTAACTTATATGTATAAGAAACAGATATTAAAATAAGAGGTCCTTGGTGGCTAAGATAATAAAATGGCTTTTTGGTGGTTAAAAGGACCACACCCTACTCTTTAAAAATAAGAAATTTTGCTTGGGCTGGGTAATTTAGCTCCTTCAACTTCTAAGTTGATTCAGTTTGGAATTACTGATTTAGTCTTCTACTAAGTTAGAAGTCTTTATATCTACATTTTACATTCAGTTAGTAAGTCATGAGTTCATTTAATTTATCACCAGTGCAGTTAGAAGTCATCAAGGTAGACTCTGAGCTTCATGCGTTTGCTTCTCTCCTTTTGGTTAATTCTGACACATTTCACATGTCATAGATTTTAAAAATTCTAAAATTGGGATTGCTTACTGTTAAAATTGGTCATTGGGTTGTTGTGTTCCTAAAGAGAAATTGTAAAGTTTGCTGTAATGATGTAGTTTCCCCTCTTTCCCTCAAAAAATTTCTGCATGAATGGAGAAAGCAGAATCTATAGTCTAGTAACCAGTGGTGCCCAAACTTGAGCTCACATAAGAAGAAACACTGTCAGTCTTTATAAAACACAGCTGGGGCCGGCCTGGTGGCGCACTGCTACAGTGTGCCGCTTGGGAGTGCGGCGGCGCTCCCGCCGAGGGTTCAGATCCCACATACAGACCGGCCGCTCACTGGCTGAGCGAGGTGCGGGCGCAACACCGAGGGTTGCGATCCCATTGCCGGTCCCGGTCCGGTACGGGCGCGACACTGAGGGTTGCGATCCGTTGCCGGTCACGAAAAAAGACAAAAAGGAAAAAATAAAATAAATAAAGTAAAATAAAATAATAATAATAAAAAAATAAAACACAGCTGGCTATGCCCCATGCTCAGAGTCACTCACTCAGGAGGTCTGGGGTGGGGCCTGAGAACTTACATTTTGTCGAGCCAGGGCTGGGTCTGGAGCTCACAGACCTCTCAAGCCCATTGTCCAGACTGGGTCACAAACCCTTCACACACAGGTCTATGAGCTAGGTAACCGGAAAAAAGGCCCCTGAGCCTTGGTTGAAGAAAGAGTAGTCTTTATTCAGCACATACACATCTAAGAGCTAAGCAGTCCAAGGAGAAACTGCTAAGATAAAGTCCAAAGAAAAGCTGAGCAACTGCCAGTAGAGTTCTGCCATGCTCTATTTTTAGACTGGAGCTCTGCCATCCAGCTCTGCTTTGCAAACTCAAGAACTCAAGAATAGCAACAAAACTAAAAAGATAAGTTGGCGGGGTGTGCACTAACTCCACCCACACACAACTTGTTTACAAGGAATGTGCTGCACCACCCCCAACTGGATCCAAGGCAAGGGGGCCTGACCAAACTATTCTATTTCCCCCCACACATTTCTAACAAGTTCCCAGGTGATGTTGCTTCTCTCTGTGGACCACACTTTGAAGAGAGCATTTGTGGAGAACAGATGTGAGTGCTTTCAGTCTTGTAGCTCTTTGAGAGAAGGTGATGGGGTGGCAGCCTTAAATAATCAGTCTGTGCAGCTAGAAGGTGCCACTCTTTATTAGGAACTCAAAGTGGAAAATCAGAGTTTTCTTTTTTAGGTAGAAAAATAATACACAGAAGAGGATTTCCCATTTAAGGCCTTGGAAGGAAGTCTCATAATAAGTTCACATGGGTTTTGTAAAATTTACAAAAAGAATACATTATTGTATTCTTTGTCTTAAAGAGGACCCCAGAAATTATCTAAGCTTTAGGTCCCCAAAACCTAGATGAAGCCCTGATAACTGGTTGATATAATTAACTGATACATGTGAAAGGAATACAGGTTGTAACAAACAAGTTTTTGTAGGTTAAGCAATCTCTAAGTACCAGGAATAAGGGTAAATGGGGATGTCATCTCAGAAGACATGAGCTCCTCTGTGAACTTTGTGTGGAGCTTTAATGGAATGAGCTCAACAGAGCATTTAGTTAGGTGAAAATTTATGTTGATCTTAGTTCATCTACAAAATGATCAGCTTGTTCTGTGTGATGTACCATTTTATTTGTGACAAGAGCAGATGATTGGAGAAAGAGACAGGTTCAAATTCTGGGTTCACCTCCTACAATCGAGTTCACTTGTTCTTTTGTCCATGAAAAGGGGAGGGGGTGGTAATAATAATAATAGCTAACAATAGGGCTAATGGGTGTTATAATGACATGGTAGATATGAAAACTGCTCTAATAGTAGCTATGCAATACTGTCTGGCTACAACAAGGGCTACTGCTGAGCATATTCAAAAGTAGCCACATTTCCTCCTCCTTCCAAGGGCTTTCGGCTCCTGTATCTTCTCAGAGTCCTGTCGCAGGCTACGCCAAATGCGGCATAATCCTGCCCCACTACGCCAATTTGTCTGGCTACGACGAGGGCTACTGCAAGGCTGAGCCTGGAATTCTACTTACAGTGCCAATTGTCTATCTCTTAATTCTGTTTGTGACGCCAATTATAAAGCTAGGCTACCACGCTAGTTGTCGCGGGTCTTTTACCTGCTAGTAATTCTGCACCAACTGGGCTGATGGTTGAGCTAGGGTTGGGTCTGGAGGTCCCAGACCCCCCCAAGCCCATTCACAGACTGGGTCACAAACCCTTCACACTCCAGGCTGGGTCCCCAGACCCCTCCATGCCAGGCTGGGTCACCAGACCCCTTCACGCAGGTGTATAAGCTAGGCAACCAGCCACACAGTCCTTGGAAGCTGCAGGTCTGGAAAAACATGTCTGTGCAGGGTGGGTGCCCAAGGCAGCAAAATACCAGCCAAAGTGGCACCGCCTTTGCAAGCGCACTTACTCCACCCACACACAATGTTTACAGAACCACCCTGAACTGGCTCCAAGGCGAGGGGAGCTTGACCAAGTTGTTCCATTTTCCCAAAACTAACAAATAGTACACTAATCGTTCAAATTAATAATATGACTAAGGGCCGGCCCGGTGGCGCACTGGGTAGTGCGCCGCTTGGGAAGCGCGGTGGCGCTCCCGCCCGAGGGTTCGGATCCCACATACAGACCTGCTCCCGCTCGCTGGCTGAGCGAGGCGCGGGAGCAACGCCGAGGTTTGCAATCCCGTTGCCGGTCCCTGGTCCGGTACGGGGGCAACACTGAGGGTTGCGATCCGTTGCCGGACACGGAAAAAGACAAAAGACAAAAAAAAAAAAAATAATAATAATAATAATAATATGACTAAAAAGCCATATTGCTAGATCGGGAGTCAGCAAACCTTTTCTGCAAAAGGCCAGACAGTAAATATTTTAGACCTTGTGGGTAATTCTGTCTCTGTCTTAACTACTCAACTCTGCCATTGTTAGGCAGAAACAACCGTAGACAAGACATAAATGAATGGGTATGGCTATGTTGCAATAAAATTTATTTATAAAACTTGGTGCAGTATGGTGCTATACCAAAGCTGATGCAAAATGAGACTGCCCTTTGCAATTAGTAACTTCCAGTTGAGTGTGAAGATAAAGTGAATACTAGCAATGAAAAATGATGTTTTTATTTAAACCCAACACTGAAGAGTTAAAATCTTGGCAAATTGCATCTGCTTTAGCTTCTATGCTCTCCTGATGTAGCTGATACTGATAATGGAGGAAGGGTCTGGGGAGGCCTGATAGTCGGCCTCAACCCACCCCATCCTCTTACCAGGTTCTTGACTCTATCACAGAAAAGAATTCAAGAGCAGAGTCACAAGAGAGAGTGAAAACAGGTTTAATGTGATAGATAAGAAATACAGACTTCACAAAGAAAGTGCACCCTAGCTTCAGAGACTGAACAGAACGCACACCAGGTTTAATATAAAAGTAAGAAATACACATTCACAAAATGCAGGCTGGCTCTGGAGTGAAACTTGCCTGCTAAAGGCAAGTTTGATAAAAAAAGAAATACACACCTCAGGAGAAGTACAGACTGGCCCCAAAGAAAGTGAGCAATAATGAACATTCAATTAAGGGGTGGTTCCCAATTATGTAAGATAGCCTATAGTTGGTCTCTTTGGAGCATGCTTATTGTTCAAATTCCAGCACATGCACCAACTATATTAAAAAGTATTTGGTGCTCTCTTGTGCTTCTAGTGGAAAATCATTCAAGGGATAAATTCCACTTTACTGAGCATGCTCAGCCATTGGGATGATATAAATCTGGATAAGCTCTCCCTACTGAGCATGCTCAGTCACTGGATTTGCATAAATCTGCCCCCTGTAGTCTCAGTCTCCCCATGTTGGTACCAAAAACAGGTTCAATAAGCAACAATGACTCTCCTCTAGGGGAGGTTCTAGAGGAGAAGCCTGAGACCTTGGAGAGTGATTTGAAACTGGGTCCAGAAACCTGAACCCATGGAGACTGAGCACCTCCTATCCCAGTATCTCTTTGGGGGATGAGGGCAAGTAGGTGGAATAGGGAAAGCAAAGAAGGGAGACGGAGGAAAGCAAGGTTGAGAGTAAAATACCAGCCTGTTTCTTTTTATGTTTCTTGTCACTAGTAGTGTGGATAATAGGGTAAGCTCCTGCTCATACTCTCCTCTGGGATTCAGCCTCAACAGCAAGCTTCTGAAAATGGAAATTTGTGACCATCAGGAAATTAAAAGGGTTCTGTTTTGTAATCCGATAATTTTTTTTTTAAGATTACTGATATGGCCAGGTCTGTGAACATGGAAAACTGAGATAAACCAAACAAGTTTTAGGAAACATTAAAAGACTGTTGTCTATACATCTTAAAAGGGAAGTTAATCACAAACCATAAATAAAGCTGCTATCAACATTCACATACAGGTTTTTGTGTGAATGTCAGTTTCTACTTCTCTTCAGTAAAAACCTAACAGTGTGTAGTGGATTGAATTGTGTCCCCCAAGTTTTATGTATTAGAAACTTGGCCCCCACTGTGACTGTTAAGAGGGAGGGAAATCCTATTACAGTAACTGAAAGGTGGAGCCTTGAAGAGGTGATTGGATTGTAGGACCATGCAGTAGTGAATGGATTAAAAATGGTGATCAGGGGCATGGTTCTGGGGGCTTTAAAAGAAGAGAGGAGAATCTCTCTCTCTCTCTCTCTCTCTCTCCCCCTCCCTCCCCCCCTCCCTCCCTCTGTCCCTCTCTCTCTCTCCTCCACCATTTTCACTATGTGATACCCTGCCATCACTATCACCATCACCAAGGCCTTCACCAGCTGTGTTCCCTGGACTTTAGACTTCCTAGCCTCAGAAACTATAAGCAATAAATTTTATTTTCTTTATAAATCACCTAGTATCAGGTAGTTTGTTATAAGTAACAGAAAGACTAATACAGAGTGGGATTGCTGGGTTGTATGGTGACGGTATGTTTAACCTTATAAGAAACTGCCACACCCCTTTTTGAGGTAGCTGTTCCATTTTGCATTCCCACCAGCAAAGTAAGAGGTTTTTTGGGTTTTTTTTTTTGAAACCTGATTGTACATATTTGCAGGGTACAATGTTGAATATCAATACCTATGTGCAATATGTGATGCTCAAATGAGGATAAGTAGTATATTAAACATCACACAATGTAGTCATTTTTGTGCCCCTTTACCAATTTCTTGCTAACCTCCCCTCCCGCTACCCCTCTCCCACCTCTGGTGGCCTCAGTAAGAGACCCCAGTTGCTCAGTGTCCTCACCAGCACTTGCTATCGCTAGATTGTTTTGGTTTGTTTTTTGTTTGAGGGTTTTTGTTGTTATTTTAGCATTCTAACATGTGTGAAGTGGTAACTCACTATGGTTTTAACCTGCATTTTCCTAACAACTAATGATATTAAGCATCACTTACATGTTTATAAAAACCATACAGCTTCTTTGGTGATGTATCTGTTCAAATTTTTTTGCCCATTTAAAAAACTTGGTTTTTTCTTATTATGACCTTTATTTATAATTGCCTCAAACTGGAAACAGTGCAAATATCCATCAACTGCTAGATGGATAAATAAAACATGCTATCCACGTAATGGAATTCACAGCAATAAAAAGGAATGATTCGGATCCTCATACTGGCTGGCAACCAAAAAGAAAAAAAAATTGGTAAAACATGTTCGAATGAACTGACAAACTCACCAGTTATGGCTAAGTGAAAGAAGTGAGATTCAGAAAGCTACATACTAACAATGCCATTTATATTGCATTCTAGAGAAGGCAAAACCCTATAGTTTTTAGTTTTCTGTCTGTAGTCCCTACAAGCAGAAACCAGAGCAGTGGTGGCTGGCAGTGAGGAAAAATGTGATTTTCTTTTTCCAAGAACTTCTCTCAGCTTTACTACTGAGAGAAGCCCCTCCCCACTCACCCCTGCCCCCACCTTCTCAACCTTGGATTTAGAATCAGTTTACGCTGGAGTTTCTGATGCACACACACACAAACGTGACTTTTCTCTGATTGTGCTCATGCAAGTTGCCAGATAGCCAGCTTTTCCTGGGCCTTCCATTTTCATTCCCAAGTGAGCGTGAAGCGGCTCTGTCTTCCGTCCTCATGCAGGCGTTATACACTGCCCCTCCCCTTTCCTGCAATTCTGCTTTCCAGGGAGAGCAGCCCAAGGGGCTGAGTAGGAATTTGGTTTAAGAAGTGAATGTTGTGCTGGTTCTATTAGGATTCTGAATCATAGAGTAACAATTTATGCTCACCCACCACCTGGCAGTTGGAACATAGGAGCTGCTGGGTGCGGGGGAAAAGTCAAATCTCTTTATGGTACAGTGATTGCCAGGGAGTTGCCTGTGGTCTTTGGTCTAGTGGGAGGTTTTGTCTGCAGAATAATGCATCGAGAAAATGAGCTATGCTGCCTGCCTAGGGCTTGGAAATCTCTTCCACTTACAAAGATTGTTGTTGTACACATTTATTATAGATAGCCTTTGCATTTTATAGGCCATAACAGGAAGACTCCAGGCCACTGGGTGGGAGAATTTCTTCTCTTTTTTTCAAATTTTTTGTTAGAGATGAGTTAAAGAGGTATTCTAGTAAGACCTGGAAATCTTTTTTTTTTTTTTTTTTTTTTTTTTTTTTTTTTTTTTTTGTCCTTTTTGTGACCGGCTGCACCACGCTCAGCCAGTGAGCACATCACGCCGGCCATCCCTATATAGGATCGGAACCCACGGCGGGAGCGCTACCATGCTCCCAGCGCCGCACTCTCCCGAGTGCGCCACAGGCTCGGCCCAAGACCTGGAAATCTTTTAAAGGTCACATCCTTACATGAGTGCAAGCAGAGCTTCTGTTGTGTTTGATGAGTCCTGGCAGTGGGGCTTTTCTTTTACAAGTATATATTACATATTCCTGCAGGAGCAACCATTGGGTACACAATCCTTTCAAATAACTTGGGCATATTACTCTTGGTCCAGATTCCCTGGCTTTCATTGTCCACGTTCATTGTAGATCTGAGCTTGAGTTCTTTTTTGCTGTTTGTTTGTCCTTGTGATCGTTGTTTAGATCATTTGCATCTGGGTTCTTGATACTCAAGGTAGAGTCTCTGAATAAGAACATAGGTATCACGTGGGAGCTTTTTAGAACTGCAGGCCCTACCCAGACCTACTGAATCAGAATCTGCATTTTAACATCTCCCAGACATTGCATTTGCACATTGAAGTTTGAAAAGCATTGATCTACTTCAGCGTCCTGCCAAAACATCCTTCCTGCTCTGTTGATAACCCTGTTAGGATTATATGTGACCCTCAGAAATATACCCCCAGTGAATGTCCTGACATCCATGTAGATGTGAGTGTGAGTACATGCCACTTTGCTATGTATGAACTTAATTTAAGTGCTCAGTGATGAGCTGAGTGCTAACGGTACAAAAACAAGTAAAACACGGTTGCCGCATTCAGGAGCTCAGAGTGTAGTGCGGGACACAGAAAGAGCTACAGCATCCCTTTATCCAGTGTCGTTGTCATTTGACTTCCTGCAACCACACATAGTACCAGTTCCCTTCTCTGGAAACAGATTCCTCAACGTACAATCCACAGGCTACCTGCCTCCAAATCATTTGGGTCAGAAGGCAGGTTGCTTATGTGAAAAAGGCAGGGAGTCTGCTCCAGATTTACTGAATCATACTCTTGGAGCAAGACCCTGGCACCTTCATTTTAACTGTTATCATGCACATTATAGTTTGAAAACCACTGATATCTTTGGTGATCATGCAGGGTGATACAAAGAGATGTTTAAGTACAGCTTCAAATATTTAAGGGATTATTCAGGGCTTTCCTTATCCTAAGTTCAGGGAGTGTTTGAAGTAGCTTCCTGGCTCAAAGCTGCACTTATTTGGCCAAGGAAATATAAGGATCTTTACAGTTGGTAATTAAGGATAGTTAAAATTCATACGTATACACAAGGGCACTTCAAAATTTAGTGGAAAAATAGAATTAAAAGATAATACAAATCTTTCCATAAACCTTTTGAAGAACCCTTGTATTTTTTTTTAACCTCATATTTTCTAGTAGCGTGTTTTCTAGGAGCAAATTACAATGCTTTGTTCTACAATGAGTTAACAGTGTGAACATTGTTATGACAATCCTGTGACTTTCTTGTTTAATGTTTATACTCATCTAATCAAACAAATTGAAATTGGATTATGATTGTTGCATGATATAGCAGTTATTATCCAGTTTAAATGCAGGTCTGAAGGAAATAAAATTGATTTTTCTATGCAACTTGGGGACATCATAGGTTATTGGTATGCTGGTTGAATTTTCATTTAGGTTTGTATGGGGGAAAGAAAGATTAGTATTTGGGTTTGGTTTTTTTCTTAATGTATTATGTAAATAAGTTGTAATATTTCATTCTAATAAGGAAGTCAGATGCCTTTTTTAAGTTTGGTGATCTGCTTCCATATTTTTACTTAAGCTTGTCAGGTTTTTAAAGAGAATAATAATTTTGAGTAATGTTTTTATTTTTAGAAAGAAAAAAGAAAATAATAGAATTGAACACCTTTATAACCCTCAGTTACTACAATAACAGCTATATTATTTATCAGGGAATAAACTGTGATCATACCAGCATTTCACATATAATTGAACCTATCTTTCTATAAACCAAATCTTTTCTAAAAATTGCCTTCATTTTGCAAAATCCTTTTGTGTGCCTGTTCTGTGCAAGCATCATGCCCAATGCTAGGGACTCTGAGTTGATCTCACATAGATCCTTCACAAAAAAGGATGTTTCAATACTACCAACTGCTGAGAAAGCAGAGCAATGGGCCAGAGAACCCAAAGGCAAGGATGGCAAGCCCTGGGGAAGTAGAGAAATGCTTCATGGAAGAGATGACATTTGATCTGGGTCTTGACTCATTAGTAGGAGTTTGCAAAACAGAAATGTATTCTTTAAATTGTAAAGGCAGTACATGCTGATTACATGGTCAGTTTGAAAAATACCTATAGAAAAAATATTAACTTATTAAATTTAAGTATATCAGGAAATGTGCTTGCTGCTGAAAATACAATGGGGAACTTTGAAGTTAAAGAATGGTCAGTAAGACCACCCTCAGGTTTCATAATTCACAAGAAGGACTCACAGAACTCCCTGAATGCTGTTATACTTGTGGTTGTGGTTTATTACAGCAAAAGGATACACATTAAAATCAGCTGAGGGAGGAAGCACATAGGGCACATTCCAAGAAAGTTCCATACATACATGGAGCTTTAGTTGTCGTGTCCCCCAGTAACATGGACAGTGTTACTTTCCTGGCAACAAAGTTCAACAGTAGCCATGGAGTATTGCTAGGGGAAGCTCACCTGAGCCTTGGTGTCCAGAATTTTTATGGGGGCTTTATCACACAGGCACGGTTGACTGTCCCCATGGCTAATCTCAGCCCCTAGCCCCTCCAGAGGTGGAGCTGATACTGCATGATGCAAAGTCTCCCCTAAGTCACATTGTTAGACCATCTAGTGAGACCCAACGTGCCTAGGAAAACAAACGCTCCTATCAGGCATGACATCCTAAAGTCTTAAGATTACCTCCCAGAAGCCAAGGGCAAGGGCCAGACTTCTCTGTGGTCAAAGTTAAAATCCTGTACAGGAACAAAAGCAGACTCTACTGTAAAAGTTTATAAAACTCATGTATTAGTCTGTTTTGTGTTGCTGTAACAGAATACCTGAGACTGGGTAATTTATAAAGAACGGAGGTTTATTTGCTCACAGTTCTGGGACAGCTGCATCTGGCATGGGCTTCAAGCTGCTTCTGTTCATGGCAGAAAGTGGCGGGCAGCTGGCAGGTGCAAGCAGATCACATGGCGAGAGGAAGCGAGAGAGAGAGGAAGTGCCATGGTCCTTTAAACAACCAGCTCTCACAGGAACTAATAGAGCGAGAACTCACTCACTGCCCCCCTCCCCCAGGGAGAGCATTAATCCATTCATGAGGGATCCGTCCCCATGACTCAAACAGCTCCCAGCACTGCCGCATTGGGGATCAGATTTCCACATGAGTTTTGGGGGACAACACATTCAAACTCTGTCAACTCACCATAAAGTGAAGGACAGGAACAATAAATGAATGATTATCCAAATATGTAATGCCAAACTGTGACAAGGACTATGAAGGCAAAGCTGGGATGTAGTGAGGGACAATGCTGGCAGTCAAGAGGAGTTTCCAAAGGAATCAGCACTTGGAGTGAGATCTAAAGGTTGAGAGGGGTTAGCCAGGTGAGCAGTGCAGGGAAGAGCATTTCAAGAGAAGGGAAACTTTAGTGCAAAGGCTCTGAGGTGGGAAGTAGTCAGGCATATTCTAGGAGCTGGAAGAAGATGATGAGGCTGGAGCACAGAGAAAGAGGAGGGAATGTGCTTACAGCTTTGACCAAGAGAGAAGCAGGAACCAGATCCCAGGTGGTCTCAGAGACCCTGAGAGTCATTGTGGACTTTATCTCCAGTGTAATGGGAAGTCATTGCAGGGCTGTAAAGCAGGAGCATGGATGCTCACATTTGTGATTTTTTTTTTTTAAAGGGCACGTGTGGCTGCTGTGAGAATAGCCTGTTGGGGACAAGAATAGAAGCAGAGAGACTGTTAAAAGACTACTGTAACCATCCCGATGATAGAAAATGGTGGCTGGGACTAGGGTGGTGGCATGGACTTAGAGACAGAGACAAGTTTGAGACAGCAGTAGGAGGCAGAGTTGGCAGGACTTGTCAGGCATGACTTCCCTGCCAGCAGACCCTCAGCTGTCACACTGTGCTGTCACCCTGTGGGCATCTGGCAGCCCTGTCTGATTTGTTGCTTCCACCCTTCTGTAGGCAGAGAATCAGATAACCAAACTTATTAGGATTATGTGTAAGGAAGGAAGGGCAGCCTTTGAAAGAAAGGGTGACAGGTGTGATCCTGGGAAATTGGTTCATGTCTATGGACTTGGTGATATCTGTTCTGGCTGCTGAACCCCAAGCCCCAAACCCATCTCCACCGCCACTTCCAGTTTGGGCTATGTCCTGTACAATTGTGGATGCCAGAGCAGTTCATTATAAATAACTCTTGTAAATAACTGAGCTGGTCTGTCCTGGTCATAGATTCAAATATACCATGAATTAAATCATGCCCCTCCCCACAGAAAGACAACTGTTAATCACAAGAGCCTAATATAAAATTGTCAGCACAGAGCCTGGCACTTAGGAAGAGCTTAATAAATGTTGAACAAATGAGTAGATATTTGATCCTCTTTTAAAACATGAACATTAACAAGTTTCCCACATACCTGTGGCGTGTTTTATTAAACCCAGACGAGACCTCCTAGTTACATACTCCTT
Organism: Galeopterus variegatus; assembly: GCF_000696425.1. Classification (NCBI taxonomy): domain Eukaryota; kingdom Metazoa; phylum Chordata; class Mammalia; order Dermoptera; family Cynocephalidae; genus Galeopterus; species Galeopterus variegatus. The sequence continues at coordinate 167,122 of NW_007726532.1, read as the reverse complement.
TGATTTTCCACGTGTATTTCCTATTTTCTGTTCCTTTCTTTGTAAAAGGAGTGTATGGGACTTTGACTATAGCAGGAAACATGGCTAATGTCCTCTTTGTTAATCGGTCAATCAAATAACTTATTCTTGCCCAGAAACAATTAGAAAGAGCAAGTACTTCCAGTGCATACAGAATATTGTCAGTAAGAGACCTTGGGCTTTCCTTTCAAACTCTTATTTTGGCCAGTGGCTGGCCAGCACTCTTATTTAAAGTGCTGTCACTTGGCCAACTGGACACTTTTCTGCTTCCATGTATGTGGGAGGAGGGACTCTCAGCTAGAGATGACAATGTTGGGGTGCCAGTCTGATCTTGGCTTCAACTCAGCAGTAAACAAAAGGTGCCTTAAGAGAGGCGGGGATCCCAAAGGGGTGTATTACTGAGCTGCTGTTAAGTGCTTCGTGTAAATTGGCAGGAAGTCTGTAAAAAATACCTTCCAGCTCAGTTTAAAGTTTGCTGCCTCTTGAGATCCAGTCGTTCTGATTCATCAGACTACAGTTTGCTTTCTGCTTTGTCGTGGTATCACAAAGCTTTGTGGCTGCAGGTTGCAGTAGCAGCCCTTCCCCCACCCTCCCTCCTTTCCGCACGGGATCAGGCAGGATCATATTAGAAACAAGAAACCCAGGCTTGGGACATGAACTTTCTGAAGAGGTTCGGTGGGGTTAGATTGGACTTTTCGAGTCCTTAAAGTCCAAAAAGGGAAACGTTCGTCACAAAAAGGGGGCATATGCCGGGGTGAGTGGTTCCACCCCTCTCTTTGCTCGCCCTTGGCCTGGCCCCTCGCAGCTGGGGGCACCTGGCGGGAGCATCTGGCCCAAGCATCTGGCGGGCGGGGCCCAGGCGCCTCCCCCGCAGCCAATGGGCGGCGGCGGCG
>NW_007726532.1:100449-165234 GCF_000696425.1 Galeopterus variegatus | reverse complement strand
CGGCGGGGGGCGGGCCCGGCGCGGGGAGGCGCGGGCGCCACTGGTTTCAACTTGAGACTGGAGGGACGCGCCGCTGCCGGCCTGAGCGACGGCCGGGCCTCGTCCTCGTGCCGGGGGCGGTACCCCCGCCCAGCCCCGGTCCGGCCCGGAGACAGAGGTGAGGAAGTTGGGGGCGGACGGCGCGCCTTTGTCTGCAGGTGTGTCCGGAGGGAACGGGTTGGAGCCCGAGCTCGCTCGCCACTCGCGGGGACAGTGAGGAGGGCGCGGGAGACCCGCGGGACAAAGGCTGCGCCCTGCCTTCCCGGAGTCGGCGAGAGGCCTGGCCGTGGGGGGCCGCAGGGGCTGAAGAGAGGTGCTTCCGCCCCGCTGCAGGGAACAGTGCGGATGGCGGGAAGTGGGGGAGGCGTCCCTCGACCCCAGTGTGCCAGCCGGCAGGAAGCCGCTCCGTGGTGCACGACTGAGGGTCTGCACTGGATTTCTGTTGAGGCCCGTGTTGTGTCATCCAGTGAATGAATAAGTGCGTTCATCTCACATGCCCCCGGGTGAATCCACAGTTCTGTCTTCTGGTCTCCATTAGGAGTGGAAAATATTGCAGGGTCGTGGTGATCCAATATTTGCATTGAAAGTAATACCGTTTGGTGTAGAAAGACTGCATTTCCAAATAATTTTAGTTACATGATTTAGAGTATTGGTGTGGCTTCCATGTGAGAAAATGTCTCAAATTCCCAAAAGGTAGAAAGGCAGCCAACCTATCACGCGCCTGCTCTTGGCATTGGAAAAGTAGTTGTGTTTTTTAAAAGAAAAACGTGATGATTTCAATATTGATTACAACACTCGATTAGATTCTCAGGGAATCTGTGCCTTTTTGTATCTGTTATCTGTTCCCTGTACCAATATTGTAACCAGGCACGTCTGTGGATTCCTAATTAATGTGTAGCTGTGAATCTTCATTACTGCCTTGGGTGTGAGAAGGCGGGAGGAGGAGGTAAATCCCATTAGTCTTTTTCTTTCTTTTTATAACTCTGCAGCTGCAGCTGGGCTTTGACTTGTATCATGAATGGGGGATTCTGCCTGTTTTCCTCACACTGTTGTCTTTTGGGTTTTCTTAGACCATTGAGCAATCAGTCCCTCCTCCTGCCTCTGTGTGACACAGAAGCAATTTGTAAGTTTTCGTCTCTCTAAAGTTCACATCTTTGCCTACTGCCTTTTAGTTATTGCTTTTAGAAAGGAATTAAGTGCTCCGAGGCCTCTCCCAAGAAGCTAGAAGCTGAATGTATAGTCAGGAAAACAACCCTAAATCCATTTTCGTAAATTTTGTCTGTCATTTGGTTAAAGTTATCAGTGGCTATGTTGTTTCAATGAATTAAATGCTTAATAGGGGAAAGACTTTCCACAAAGCATGAGCCAGTATTGTCAAAGAAGGTGCCTTGGTTCTTGGCTCAGCAGTGAGAAACCTGCTTTTCTAACAACTGGCTCGTTTTTGAATTCTTCTAGTTCTCGAGCAATTGGGATAATTTATTTAACAAGTATTTATCAAACACCTGCTATGTGCTGGGCATTGGCACTGTTGATTAAGTGGTAAACACAACAGGTACTCTCTTGCTTTCTTGGAGCTCACACTGTGCTGGCACAGGGCCCATTTCAGGTCCTCTGAAGTGGAGCATACCTGGGAAGCATTGTGGATGACGCTGAAGTGAGACTAGAGGATGTTGCTGCTGGCTGCCGCCCTGGAGGTCAGCTAAACCCAGGGCTGTAGGTGCAAACAGACGGGGCCCAGGTCATCTCCACTCCAAGCGTGGCAGCATTAATCAGACCAGCAAATCATTCTGCACTGGAGTTGTTCTTTTTGAGCTTGCTTACCTTGACCGTGGACAGTTGCTTACCTTCACCTCTCAAAGGAGTCAGGAGATGCAAGGAGGGCCAGAAGCTGAGATCTAAAAGTTTGAACAGTGGCATTGTTTATTTGGATATGGTAATTCCAGTCTGTCTGAAAAACTGTCAGCCTCGCATCTCCTTCTCTCACCTCAATAGCTTTCATCTTGAAGAGCTCCTCAAGGAAATGCATTTCATTCTGTACCACTTACTGAGCAAAGCTTCACATTTGCCCACAGTCTCCAAGTGTTAAGAGATGACTCCTAGGTGAAGGGACCTGGAACACATTTGAAAAACCCTATTTACTCTCCATATACTTTTTATGGGTTTTTGGGAGTGGACCAATGGCACATAACTTCTTACTCTCTGGGTTTTCAAACTTTTCCACAAGTTCCTAGGATCACATAGAAATGTACTAAGTAATAGAGAGTAACTTGATGTTTTTAAAGTGCCTATATTGAGCACAGAATGTAACGTTTTTGAGGAGTGCTTAGACCTTTGGATTCCTCATGCCCTAGCATAATATCTGGTATAGGATGCTGTCCATAAGTAATTGAATTGTTGGATGGGCAGGTGAATGAATGTAGATGAAAATACTTCATTTTCTGTTTTCAGGGTTTAATTATGACCATCACAGGTGCTTGATATTTATAATCTGTAGGTTAATATGCTCTTCAGCGGTGGGCAGGTGAATGAATGTAGATGAAAATACTTCATTTTCTGTTTTCAGGGTTTAATTATGACAATCACAGGTGCTTGATATTTATAATCTGTAGGTTAATATGCTCTTCAGCGGTCATGGAGCATCTCCTATGTGTCAGGAACCTTGTGAGGTACACCAGGTAGTGAGACAGACAAGGTTCAAAGAAGCAGGAGATAAAACCAGGAAAACAATTTAAGGAGCAGGGTGATATCAATTATGCTAAGTGCCTTGAAGACAATCAACAGGATGAAGCCACAGAGAGTAGCTCAGTGAGGAAAGGGGCCACCAGGAGACAGCCCATCCTAGGAGGTAACATGAGGTGGACTTGAAGGCTGAGAAGAAACCAGCCATTGGGGGCACATGGGAAGCTCTGAGGAAGAGGAGCATTCTGCAGGAGCAAGGAGGCTACAGGTCTCTGCTGGGGTGGAAGAGGTGCCTGGGGGCAAGATCATGCAGGGGTTTGGGGGCTGTGGTTGAAGGTTTGGGTTTTATTTTTACTGCCATGAGAAACCCTTGAAGACATTTTCACCCTTCAGTGCCCTGACTGTTGTTCTTAACTGGTTATCAGACCTTTGGGCATTTTTCTTTGTTCTGGCATAAAAATAAAGCATCAAAGTAAGAAAAGAAGACAGGTTTAAGCCTTAATCTATATGGAATTATTCTACCTTTGCTTCCAGTTTTACAAGAAGCCATTAATGATTGCATTTGAAGTTATTTATTTCACATGCAGCATCCCTGTAGTTCCGACAATTGATATTCTCTCATAAATAAAACTTGTTCCCTATGTATTTCAAATCAGAGTCAACTTCCTTAGTAACTTTGCAGGAAATTCACTGAGCATTTTGGGAGCAGAAACAGCTATTTCATTATATCTGTAAGGTAGAAAAACAAAATACTTCATTTCTGATGGGGTTTTCTGCCCCCTCCTTCTAGCTGCAGAATTATGAACTGGAAAGCTTATGGCATCTTTATCAGGGAACTTTGACTTGCAACCAAATTTGATTTGGTTTTGCAAAACTATATTGATGCAGAAAATATTCCTTCTGCATTTAGTATTTTGAGCAGATGGGAAGGGGCAGGAGTGACTGGGGACTGCCAGCCTTTCTGATCTGGAAGCCTGGACTGCTTACCCTACAACATGTAAGCTTGTCTGGGGATGAATAAATTATGACAGTTGAAATAATTATGATATAGGAAAAGCAGCTGCCGAGAGCACAGTTGACAATTGGGGCTGAGTTGGCCTGATTCTGTCATGTCAAAGCATGCATCTATTTGCCAGATTTCCTGAAAATGCTGCTTTAAAGGATTCTGGTGTGTTTTGTTTCTCATCCCCTCCCACCCTTAAAGCATTCTAAGAGTCATTGCCTGCTGGTAACCCTTTTGAATAAAATGACTGGGGTAGAGATCCACATGGATGCTATTTCACATGTTGGGCGTCCATGTAAGATTTCAGCTGAGCAAAAGGTTTTTTGGTTCTAAAGAATTTGCAAGTTGGAAAAGCTCTTATTACTGCATCTTGGTGGAATAGTTTCTAGCCAGCCTGGAATTTGTTACCTATAACAAGAATTATTCCACCATCTCAGTCAGTCACAGGGCCCCATGCTTGGTTTATGCTCTGCTGTTACTATTTTGAAATTTCAAATAATTTTTTAACAGGGGTCCTTGCATTTTCATTTCACACTGGCCTGCACAAATTATTTAACCAGTGTTTGTCCACATTGTATGTTGCATCCCCAAATAAGATTGTCATTGAGAGCAGGGGTCAGCACACTTTCTGTAAAGGCCAGATACTAAATATTTCAGGCTTTGTGGGCCATATGGTCTCCATTGCAACTACTCGGCTGTGTAGTTGTAGCACAAAAGCAGCCATAGCCTGTCCCTAAGCAAATAGCTGTGGCTGTGTTCCAATGACTTCATTTAAAAAACAGTCGGGCAGATTTGGCAGGTCATAGTTTGCTGATCCCTGATCTAAAGGACCTGAGCGGAACCCACAATGACAATTGAGATAGGGACCTTGTCATTTGGAAGTAAGAAGGCTGTCACCTTTGGCCAGTTTTGTGGAATGCTGAAAACCAGTCCCCAAAGGGAATTCCTGCAGAAGGCAGGCTGTTGTGGGTGTAATCCCACACTGGAGCCTCTTCTTTAAGATGGTATGTTTATTCTAATTGTCAGATATAGACAAATACGGACAGTAGCAGGAAGGCAAACTCAAACAATAAAAACAGGGTGTTACAGCAGTGGCATTGTAGTTTTTATTCAGAATTTTTCTTACCATTTTTGATGGAAAAGAAAAAAAGATGCTGGACCAAAGAGACCAACTGCCTATAAAAACTAACTTTACTAAATAGGAAGAAAGTATATTCTTTCAAACCATATCAAGAAGTTAACTCCTACCAGGGGACCGTAGGGCCTCTGGGAGGTGCTTGGTGTAAGTTCATCCCGTAGCCTCCACTCTGTCCTCCGCCCCAGCATGTGTGGGAATGTGCTGTCTTGGGCCTTTTCCCTAAATGATAAGCAAAGGTTTGTTTTTCCTAGAGTACAAATATAAAGAAAGTTATCTGGACAGTCAGTAAATCTTGATAGAAATCAATATACAAGGGAAATTTATATATTGATTTCTTCAGGAGGAGAGGAGCTGTTTTTCATTTAGACAGATGTTTCAAAGGAGGAATCAAGTTAGGGGCTCTGGAAACATCATTGTTGTTTCTGCTGAAGGTGATCAGAGTACAGATTTGCTTTGCTTTCAAATAGAGTCACAAGAGATTAATGATATTCTCAGAACTTGCCTTCTGCCCATTGAGATGAAGTGTATGTTTTATTAACATGGTTCTAGATGACATGAAAACGGAATATGAACCAAAGTCATTTTTGAAGCACTGTCTGTGATTAACAGTAGCAGGAGAAGAAGCCATCCAGCCATCTCCCTACCATTCATAGCACCATTCCCTTAGGCTCTCACCAGCACAATCAGGAATAAGGGAGGGAGTCCTCTGTTTACCCCATTTATTTATTCATTCATTCAGAAGTATTTGTTGACCACCAGTACCCATTCCCTTAGGCTCTCACCAGCACAATCAGGAATAAGGGAGGGAGTCCTCTGTTTACCCCTTTTATTTATTCATTCATTCAGAAGTATTTGTTGACCACCAGTACGTGCTGGGCAGTGGTGAGTGAACAAGGCAGAAAGGTTCCTGCTCACATGGACTTTACTTTTTTGCAGGATGGGCAGGGAAGGACAGATGACGAATAAGCAGGGTAGTTTCAGTTGGCTGTGAGTGCTGACATTGACTGAGGGGTTCACAGGGGTCTCTTGAAGGCAGTGACAACCAGGAGGAGTCTGCCACAGGAGGAGCTGGGGAATAAGCAGTCAGGCCATGGGAACAGCAGTGCAAAGCCTCTGCGACAGGAGCAGGCTATGTGTGTGACAGCAGAAGGGTCCCAGTGTGGTCAGAGCCTGGCAGGGATGGGGAAGGTGGGGAGTTTTGGGTTTAACTGGCTGCTGTGTAGAGGATGAGAAGAAAGAACTTTAAACCAAGCACACCACTTAACTATTGTCGCGAGCTCCAGCAGAGGTGGAACGAAAAGTCCAATAGAGACAGAGAAGGGGACATCTGAGGCCACCTCTCCAGTGAGGGGTGGGGTCCTGAGCAGAGCCAATTCTTTGGGGGGTGGTGTTGGGAGGGAGGCTCAGGTGCCAGGTGTTCCAGAACCAGATGGCAGAGGGGAGAGCCCAGCCAGGCAACCTGCACTCACTCTGTGGATCCATCACTAGGGTTCAGGGAATTTAACTGTGATGTTTGAGGAAGTTAACTTAAATTTCCTGAGCCTTGTAAAATGGGAGTCTTGACGCTTCCCCTGCAGGGTTATACTGTGGCTTGGTGATAATGTGCACCAAGAACAGAGCCTGGCTGAATGGCAGCGTTCAATAGACGGAAGCCGCTGTTGTCATTTTATTAGTAGTGCTCAGGCTTCTATTGTTGATGTCTATCTTTATTGAGTTTACAGAATATCAGCAATACTTGTATCCAGATGGAAGTGAAGAAAACTCAAAGGAAGTTCAAGTGTATTGGCTTTCTGTGTTGTCTACCCTAGTCCTCTTGCATCTGCCCGAAGAAATGGGGATTGGCTGTAAAGTGATAGCTCCTAGTCTCCTTGCACATTTAGAAGCTGATTTAAGGATGTGCCTTACCCACAAGCAGCCCTCCACTGGCGGGCAGCGTGGAGGTGAAGAGAATCCACCCAGAGGCTCACTGTGATTTTAACTCAGAGCCTCGTCTGTGCCTTGCCAAGGAAGTCGTGGCATTTCTTGTGTGTCAGCCACTTTGCCAGAATGGAGAAATGACATCCTCCCTACTCTGTGTCAGTCTTTATCCTTCACCCATTCCTGTACCTTCTCAGATAGGAGCCTTCTGGGCATCGAGTACTTTTTTGTTTTTGTTTTACCATCTCTCCTTTTAGAAAGGAAGCCAGCCCATGGTTTCACAATTCAGATATAATTTATATAACTTTATCTTTTGATTATACCTTAAACTTTGTAGTTTAAAGTAGACACCGTAACATGGCATGAATTCCCTCTCCCTTGAGAACTAAATGTAAATTGTGTGTGTATTCTCCTTTCTCTCAGTTATTCAGAGAAGTAAGGTTTTTGTGTTTTGTTTGTTTTTATAATCTGTAAGATAGCACAGATGGAAACTGAAGCTCCTTAATCTTTTTTGTTGTTGGTTTTTATTGAAACATAGTTGATTGTACATATCTGTGGGGAGAGCATTGAATATCAATACCTGTGTGCAATATGTGATGTTCAAGTCAGGGTAATTAATGTAGTCAACATTACACAGTGTAATCATCTTTTGTGGCCCGTTACCAATTTCTTGCTAACCCCCTTCTTAATTCTCATTCTCTTCAAATATACTCATTTCTTGGTTGCTTTTAAATTTCCTTTTTCCTCCCCTTGTTAATAAGCTGACTGGAAACTATTGTGTCTTCTTTCCAATGGCATGAGGAAGTCCTTTGTTTAGAAGAATGTGCCTTGAATTTCAATAACCTTAAGCCACTTTAAATCCTAACTCCCTCGTCTTAGAGTTAACAGGCTGCGTGGTGCTGGTGGGCAGGAGCGGGGCGGCAGGAGGAAGGCACACTTGGTCAGAGGCAGGTGTTCCTGTGGCCATTTGGACCTTGGAAAGATAGACCCTTTCCCTGAGCTGAATTTTCTGAATCTCACCAGAAACCAGATGGTCAATTTGCATGAATTCCATATTCATTTCAGTTTTGAAGTCTTTCACCTGCAGGGTGTAGATTCTTAAGTGGTCTGGGAATGAGTTTCAGGGATTACTGAACCTTTCCAGGCTCCACCCCCCTTCAAAACTGTGCGTAAAATTGTGAGTCCACGCACATTTTTTCTGGAGCGTTTTCATTAGATTTCAAAACATGCCATGATCCAAAACCAGGTTAGGAACCTTCCTCTTGGCCGACCTGCCTTCACACTCCCACGTGGGGACCGCGCCGCCGAGCCCGTACCTCCAGTCCACACTGCGAGCCAGCACGCTGCTGTAAGAGTTTTATATGGACGGCTAGTGTAATCCTCACAGCTCTCTTAGGAGGTGAGAGCTGCCACCATTATTCCCATTCTACAGGTGAAGAAGCTGAAGAACACAATGCTGAGGGTCATGACCAAGGGCAAACAGCTTATAAATGTCAGGGGAAAAAAAAAAACTTGAAGCTGAGGGAAAAAATAAACTGTCAGGTACAGGAGCTGGTATGAGAATTTTCATGACATAAACTTTTACAGTTTTTACTTCATTGTCATATAAATAATAGTGATTTGTGTTTAAAAAGCTCAAACGACTCCCCAGTGATAAAGAACAAGCATTAACTGAGCACGAAACGAGAGAGTTCTGCAAAAATGGAGCAAGAAGCCCAAAGGCAAGTCCTTGCCTTGCGTGCTCTGCGTGTGGGAAGTGGACGGTGTGCGATGCATAGCAAGAGGTGGCCGTGCCAGCAACAGGAGACAGCATCCTCTTTCAAAAAGCTGGAATAGACATGATCATGCTGGTGTGCTATTTTTTTTTTTTTTTAAAGAATTTCCTATTCATCCGGAGGCCCAGTTACACATGCCAAGTAGTTCTGTATTTTCAGGCTTCTATTAATGAAAACATTGCCAATTACTCCCACATTTATTTTCCCAAAGATCAGCCGCCAAGAGCATGCTGATCAGGCAGCCTTAGGGTGTGCTGCTTGTGTGGAATTAATCTTGCAGTTTAATTCTTCCCACTGGCATCTGGTAGAGGGAGCAGGGAGGAGGCTTGTGCCTGACTCTAAATTTAGCCTTCTCTACTCTCAGGATGGCTTGTCTTGTGCAGAAGCCTGGCTTTGGGCTGATGTTTTTTCACGGCAACTACAAGGTGCCAAACTGGTAGAGGAGCTGCCACTGTCTGACTCTTCTGGATTTTTTTTTTTTTTTTTTTTTTTTTCTGGGTGGCTGGCCGGTAAAGGGATCTGAACCCTTGACCTTGGTGTTATAACACCATGTTCTAATCAACTGAAGTCTCTATTTATGGCTGGGTTTCATTTTGACAGTTATATCAAGCAGTGTCCGTTAACCCCAAAAGAATTAACCATGTTAAAAGTTTGCAATATAATTTTTCCAAGTTCTACATTCAGGGAAAACAGTGTCTACATACCAATGTTATTTCCTTAAGTGAGTCACTAATAATGGTTCTGATATAAAATATCCAAAGCTACAATAATAATTACACAAAAGAAACAGATTGTTGTCTCAGGTACTCGGATTTAAGGTTTTTGGGCAACGTTTTTGTCATACACTAAGCATAGGCTTTTATTAAGAATAAGAAATTAAAAGTTTTGGGCATAAATCAAAAGCTAGTCAAAGAAGTGATGCTTACATATTCTTTGTGGTAAGAGTCAAACCACTGACAATTCCTTTTCTGACAAAACGGCAACGTTTTTGTCATACACTAAGCATAGGCTTTTATTAAGAATAAGAAATTAAAAGTTTTTGGCATAAATCAAAAGCTAGTCAAAGAAGTGATGCTTACATATTCTTTGTGGTAAGAGTCAAACCACTGACAATTCCTTTTCTGACAAAACTATGAGCACTAGGAGGTTCCTAGAACATCAGATCTGAGATGAGAAGGCCCAGGGAGGTTAAGTGACTTGCACGATGTTATACAGTTAGCTGTTTACTCAAACAGGGACTACGATCTAGGTCTTTGGATCCTTTGCCAGTAATCTAAATTGCCTCCAAAGACTGACTATGACAAGTGGGGCTGAGGTATTGTAGAGGGACCCGAACAGGAGGTGATTCCATCATCCTGTGGTAGATGGTGTCCAGCAAGGACAGGTGAGGGCCACCACTACTTCCCCAGATGACTGTCCTTCCGTGGGGGACAGGCCATCTCAGATGTCTTCATGGTAACAACTCTAACAATGCAGGCTATTCCACTGTTGTTACGTGCCTGGCATGTCATCTCCATTTATTCTCATGACCACCATGAGCCCCGCGTTCTTATCCCCTTTTCACTGGTAAGGAAACAGGGTCTAAGGGGCGCACCATCTAACACAGTGTGCCTGACTCTTGGAGGGAGCCCAGGAAATGTGTTGAGTGATGGGAGAGTAATGTACCCGAAGGAACACAAGTACCTTCCGGATGTGAACACAACTCTGTCTACCTCCTCAGCCTAAAGAACCTCTCCTGAGAATTTTCAGACACTTGTCCCCTCACAGAAGTTCACAGGCCTAGGAAAGGGGAAGAGGTTCCCCTGTTCCTCTAAAACCCCAGGTTCTTTGCCAAACACTTTGACCCTACCTTGAACATCTGTATATAGGGACCTTCTGGGCTTGTCATTTGGGAGACAAACCAAGAGGGCTCTGCAGGACTGTGTAGAAGTGTTGGGTACCTATCATAGGTGCATCAAGGAAAACTAGAATTAGAGAGTCCTGCAGCTACGATCCATCGAACCCTGTCTTCACCATGTACTAGCTGTGTGACCTTGGTCAAGTTCCTAAAGCTCTCTGATCTTGTTTCTTTATCTGTCAGTGAGAATAGTAATACTGACCCTTTCAGGTTGCTGTTAGGAACCACACAGAGCCAGAGCTCAATAAAGGTAGTTGTTGGGCATATTATTGTAGTCCTAAATATTAGTGTTGTTACCTGTGCCTTGGGGCATGCTTATCACAATGGTTTCCTTGAATATTGAGGCAGATATTTACATATTTTTATTACAAAATTCATATGTGCTTATTGTATAATATTTAAACAAATATATTAAATGAAATCTTCCATAATCACTCCTCCAGATGACAGTCCTGGATGTTATGTTGCTCCAGAATTTTTACTATGCATATGTTAAAATATATGTTCAGACTTTTCTGGTTTTCATATGAGACCATATATGTACAACTTGGGTTTGTTTCTTCCCCCACTTAACAGAGCGCTATGGTCATGGTTCTGTGTACAGCTCAGCCTTTCCACTAAATGGCTTTGTGGTTCACTGTCTGGTGTGCTCAGTGTTTCACACCATGAATTTAGCTCTCACCCTTGCAGGGCCCTGCTGGCCGCTCCATGACTCTGGCCCTAGGGCACCCGAGAGAGCAGGTTTCTGTGGACGTTGGGTTCTTCCAGTTCCCCTCATTGTTGATCCGGTGCTTCCTCCTCTTCAGTCCAGTTGCTCTGTGTCCAATGCATGGGCATGGCCGACTTGGGGGCTCTGCCCTAGGGCCCTTTCAAATCAGCTGTGACTAGACCAGAGGAATAGTGAGCACCGTGGGTCAGGGGCTAGGTGACTTCATTAGGGTTAGCTCTGGGATGGACCTCAAAGCATGTGGCCCCAAACTGCTCTCTGCTCTCCACATTCCACTGCCCACTTCCCGGGCACATATCTGTTCCCTCTCCCTTTAAGGTTTTGTCTGCTGTCTCTCCTGCCTCCCACCTCTGCCTTTGACCTTCTGCCCTGTGTTCCTCCCATTGCCCTCTAAGGATGCATTTCAGTGAAAGTACCTGGGTTTCCGTGTTGTAGCTCTACTAATAGAATGTCGGAAAGATTAGTAGTACAACAGGTAAGGTCGTGTCTATGTCATTGTTTCCGTATGTTTTTTATTGGGAGCAGGAGGAGCTGGAAAATGAAGACAAGTCCTTTGCCAGTGTTTTCTGCAAACAGTTTCCTGTATTTGACTGTGATATTTTAAGTCCGATTACCTCCCCCAGTTGATATGTTGCCTCTGTAAATTCAGCTGGCATCTCTTGGCTTCATTGTAACATGCTCAAAATACACACTTCTGGGTGACAGAGTTCAGCTAAAATAAGCACTGAAAGGCTATTAATCTCAGCAAAGTTGGGAAATAAGGTGGGATGTCAGTGCTCAGAGTTGCTGTTAACGGGGCTGTTTTATTTACTGGATGCCGTGTGAATGCTAACGTATTGTTTCTGCTCTGTTCCCTCCATGCCTTCCCGGATTCAGAGAGAGGTAACCACCCGATTTCACTTTTCCTTCGTAGTGTCTTATGTGTCTGGCAAAGCTCACTTGCTTTCTTCAAGCCACATTGTCATCTTCGCAGCCATCGTTGCCTTTGAAAGGCAGAACTCTGTTTTGTTTTGTTTAACCTTTTATCACCATCATTTAAATCAGCGTCTGGAGTCCTATCTGGGTCCCTAACCCTCTTCTGTGTTTGACCCTGTTTGGGGAAGGTGATGGGCCAAATGATTAAGTAAAACAGCAATGTGGTCACTCTCTCTAATGGCTGGGAAAATCTAATCAGCATACTAGGGAGTAAATGTGATAGATGTATTTAGGTTCTGTACCGTGTTGTGTAGGGAGGCTTTTCATGCTTCCTGGAGAATTAATATTAGTACTTACATAATGTCTTCTCTAGGGTTTTGTGGTAAGGTTTGGCACTAGGCTACTAGCCAGAAGCACTGACTCCATGTCAGTATCAATTATTAGCCAAAATACATGGAATTCATATCCTCCATCCCCACCAGGAGAAGCTTATAACTGCGGAAAGGGTATAACTATGAAATGAAAGGCATTTAGACTTCACATGTGTTTTTCCAATGCTTTGAATGTCAGCCTGCCTGTTCGACTGATGGGAGGCTTAAAGCTCTGCAATCCATGCCTCTTAATAAAAACTCCATTTTTGATGGAAGCAGGGAATTTTGAGATTCTTCTCCTTGAAGGTGGAGCGACACGAAGGCAATTTCCTCTTTGCACTAGAATCAGTCTCAGGTAAACTCCCGGTTGGGAGCTGGGAAATGAAGAGAAGTCCTCGGCTAGTGTTAGCTGCAAACAGTTTCCTGTGTCTGACCATGGAATTTGGGCCGGCTTCGGCTGGCAGCTACTCTTCTCCCTATAACAAGCTGCTGTCATTGCTCAGTGGTTAAGAGGGAAAGGGAGACAGCAGAGACTGGGTGGGTAGCACTTCCAGGATTAGTCTTCCAGAGGGCGTGATTAGAATTTGCAAGCTTGGCTGGTTTTTAAAATCACTTTCGAGGAGATGCTGACCTGGGGAGGCAGTGGCAGGTTCTGGAGGATGAGGATTGTGTGTGTGGACATGAGCTCCCTCATCTAAAGCAACACAAGTCCTGTCTGAGTCAATGGGAGGCTATTTCCAGATGTGTGCTAGTTGCTACTCTCTGTTTATTAAGATTTCCTCACTGGGAAGTAGTTGCTCTGAATATTAATAGTAGGACTCTTCTAGAGAGGGCTGCAAATTCTGATTTGCCCAAGCCACCTTGATTATTCAGCTGGTAGAATTTCAAATCTGCTATTTACACTGTTTCATGAAAGTGCCTGCTGAAGAACTCCCTGCGGAGAATGTGTGTTTACCCAGGTGATAAGTTTCTGGGGTGCACCTTCCAGAGTATAAGTACTCAGCAGCTTCTTGAGCTTGCAAAGGAGGAGAAAGGAAGTTGATTTTACCAAGCCTGAGCTTTGATAAACTTAGTGATGTCCACATATGGTGCATGTGCCCTTGGGTAAAATTTTAAAAAACAAAGTCATGTGTGTATAAAACATTCTGGATTGGCCATCTATAAAGATGGAATTTCTCATGCCTTTTCTCTCTCTTCCTGGCTCCTCCCACCCCTAAAACAAGATTTTCAAGTTATAATCAGAAAATAAGAGCAGTCAGGCAAAGAAGAGACAGTCTTGAAAACAGGACTCCTTCCTTCAGGCCTTATACCTCCTATCAGTGATTCACATTTTGGTAGCGCCCAGGAGCTCCATAATTACTGCATGTTCTCATGTGGGCCCAACTTCCAAATTCTATTTCGGATCCTGTGCTGGGCCCTGTGCAAGTGAAACAGAGGAGAGAAAGCCCTTCATCATAAAGTAATGTTTGGATCAAATCCCTTTGCTACTGTTTTATCCTTATTTGCTGATGGGACCTGCCTTCTGCAGTAGTAACAACTCTGGCGGCTGATCTATTCAACAGAAAGACAAGCTGGGAGGAAAGAGTCATTGGGTACATTCTAGCAAGTCTTAATATAATTCTTATGAGTGCAAACATTTATTAAAACATCCCTCACAGATAAGGAGACAGTATTTCAAAGTGGGCTTTTTCTTTGACTTCTTTTCCCCCATTCATCCAATATCCATCATATGTCAGCCTTCACAGATTCCCTGTGTAACACATAACGTGTATTTGACCTGAGCAATTATGTGTTATGTGAAGGATGTTATCAAATTGTGGAGTCTTGGTAAGAAATAGCAACAGAAGAAATTTGGCGAGAGACTAGACGGGAAGAGAATCTAATAGGAAAAGGGCAAGGAAGAGTTACTGCCAGTTACATGGGCTGCCATGTGGCTGACAAGGTCAGCTTGTTCTGCGCTTCTCCAGAAAGCAAAACTAGATCCAGCAAGCAAAAGTTACAGGGAGACAAGTTTCAATTCATCATTTAAAAAAATATGTTTTGGTTCACTGAGAACATTCCACCAGCAGAACAGGCTGATTCATTAAGGAAATAGGGTTTCATATCACTGATATATTCTAAGTACCACCTACCAGGGCTGCTGTAGAAGAAATGTTGAAAAATTAGGTAACAGCTAGGAGGTCCGTAGAAACCTCTTAAATTTCTTTTGAAGAGCAGTAAACACATAAGCAAATTCTGCTTACCCTAAGACTTGCACGGGAGAGATGTAGAGAAAGGGTAAATAGTTCTGTCTTGGCTATTTTTTAATAGAACACATTTGAGTAAAGAATTGTTTATTCATTCATTCCTTAAAGATGGATTAAGGCCCTACAGGGTGATTAGAACACTGTACACCTGAGAATAATAAAAGCACACTTTGAACACCAAGGTCAAGGTTTCAGATCCCCATACCGGCCAGCTGCCAAACAAACACAAAAAAAGCAGTCTTTGGCCCTTTTTCTTCGCCATTTAGAAATTTGAGGCTGTCAGATAAGATGTCTTAGCACTGACCTTTTTCTCAGGCAGAACTCAAGGCTGGTCCCCTGGGGCAATAATTACTGGGGAAAACAGCAAAAAAGACAGGAATAAAAAGAGCTGGAAGCACAAGGGCTCAGTAAATAAATGGCGAGAGGTAGAGGCTCCTAGTACTAGCCTCTGTGACAGTTTTAAGGAAGAGACACAAGAAGCCACAGCTTATATACCTTTCTCTTCCCGGTTTATAAAAGAAAAACACAATGATTCCCATGACTGCAAGAAATAGACGGAGTTGGACTCCGTGTGTGGGGAGCAGACAACTGGACTGCTTCTCCTAGCAGGTGGCTCCGGGTCCGGCGTTGTACATGGCGGGAGCTGGAGCAAGGACACGGATGGTTCTTGCTGCTGTGTCAGACAGGGCGTCTCAGACAGACAGACATCTAGATGAATGCATTGGAAAAACAGGAGCTGTGTTCTAATTGGACCTCGGAGACCGTTCGAACCAACTGCAGCTGGAGCAAGGACACGGATGGTTCTTGCTGCTGTGTCAGACAGGGCGTCTCAGACAGACATCTAGATGAATGCATTGGAAAAACAGGAGCTGTGTTCTAATTGGACCTCGGAGACCGTTCGAACCAACTGTGTGGTTTTATAGACAAGGTGGTGGGGCCCTAAAGGATGCGAGGCCGTGTGAGGTGCCTGGTCACCTGGGGGCAGCACGGAAGCCCATCTCCCTGAGATGGGACTCTCAACACCATGGAAACCAGGAGCGCTGCTAGTGGCTCAGAGGCGAGTGTAGAAAGCCATCAGGGGTTCCCCATATAAAGCCTCCTAAGATGTCCCTGCTGCAGACCCGCCAGTCCCTGTTCCCCATGCAGTGTCAGGACCAGCTGTAGGTCATGCCTGACTGCCACATGGTACCCTGTGTTATTTCCTACGAATTTCACATGCTTGGCCCCGGGCTGATCATGCCAGTTTAGGTTTGCACAGTCTATTGGGAGTGCTCTGGCTGTGGAAGTGTGTTTACCATAAAGCAATTTCTTGTCTCTCCCAAAATACAGGAAAATCTCTAGGAAATATTAAATTGCTCTTACGTGTGACCCTTATGTAACACTGATTGGGGGGGAAACTATGTGAAAAGCTGATTGGCAACATTTCACTCATTGTGGAAGCTGGTTGATGGGACCTGGGAATTCATTTACTGTCCTCTCTACTTTGGTGTATGTTTGAAAAGTTTCAGAAGAAGTTTAAACACACACACACACACACGCATGCATGCACGCGCACACACACACATACACACTTTTTTTAAAAGGAGAGAGGGATGACCTCCATTCTTTTAACTCCTGTACTCCTCAGGCTCCTACAGCCGGGGCCCCAACTCCCTTCTCCAGGGAAAGGGCCCGCCTCCCCCAGCCCGCAGCCTCTTCAGCCTCCTTCCTGAGCCGCCCTCTCTCTGACATCTTTGGAACCAGCCTCTCCTGGGCTTTCCCTCCCCCTTCTCAGCACTCTCCACCTTCCCACTGGTCCTTCTGCCTCAGCCAGGCCTTTAGTGTCGGCCTCCCTCAGGTGCCCGCCTAGGTCTGCCTTTTCTCACTGCACGCTCTCATCTCCTGCTTCAGCTGCCTCCCAGAGCCCTGCCTCCCGCCCAGACCTCTCGCCCACCCAAGTGCAGAGGCCAGGCGTCCACCTGCCCAGTGGGTTCACCACCTGTGCCCCTTAAGCGTCTCACACTTCATTGTCTGCCTTGGAGCTCATCAGCTTCCTTCCCCAAACCTGCTGTCTCTCCCCTCTCCCTGCCCCAGCAATGAGGGCACCTAGTCGTCCCAGCAGGGACCTCAGAGTTATTCTGGATCCTCCCCCTCATCTACATGCCTGTCAGTCCTGCCAGCCGTCCTGCCAGCACTTCTGTTCCATCTGTCCCTTCTCCCCTATGCTCGCAGATGCTAACAGCCTGCACCTTGCTCCCTCACCTGGATCCCAGCAGTAGTCCCCAGCGGTCTCCTTCCCTTGGCCCACTTGTTCCACCAGAAGGAACTTTCTATAACACATGTCAGATGGGATCACATGTAATATCACAAAGCTCAGATGGCTCTGAGTAAGGGCCAGAGTCCTGGCAGGACATGAGGTGCTGTGCAAAGTGATTCTGGGCTCCTGCACAGCATCCCTGGTCATGGACTGCCAGATTTCTGCCTCCCTAATCTGTTAGCCTGGTCCCTGGGAGGAAACAGGAAAAGAAAAAGCTATAAAAATAATAATAATAAATTGTGAGACTCCTCCGCCCCCCTAAAAAAATGTCTGTTGCTGCTGAGTTACTGTTTTGGGAAGATGTGGATTCCACATAGCCAGGGGAAAGGCATTACTCACCTTCCCCTGAGCCAGAAGAAAGTGAAGATTAAAAATAATAATTGTTGAAGGCTGGCTGGTTAGCTTAGTTGGTTAGAGCATGGTGCTGATAACGTCAAGGTTCAGGGCCTGATCCCTGTGCCAGCTAGCCGACTCCCCCCCAAAAAATCAAAAATAATAATTGTTTTTAATTACACCTAAATTGCATGTGAAAGAACAGAGGGCACAAAGCTGACATTTGATAGGAATGATCCATTGCTTATTGACCAGCACCTGTTCCATCCACCCTGGTGGTAACCTTGGTATTGTTGGTTACACTTGTGGGCCAGCCGGCAGTCACGGAGAGGATGATGGATCATGGAAGCCTACATCAGAGACAGAAAGGGACCTGGGACATCATGGTTTTCAACCCCCTCATGTAAAGATGTGGTTCAGTTCCATGCCCAAGGTAGCGTAGTTAAGTGGAACCAGGAATGAGACTCGAATCCAGGTTGCCTGAATCCCGACTCCTTGCCCTTCTGGCTGCCCCTTACTGTCTCCTAGAGAGGACAGACACAGTTGGGGCCTGCACAGTAACTACAAAAGAGAGGGTATAGCAAGCTCTTGTCCTTTGTGGTGCAGAATTTAAATACTGTAAGCATTTAGACACAAGCAAGGTCCTGGGCCTTTCAGCCTCTAAGGAGCTGGGCCACACGGAGTAGATGGGTGTGCTCTGCACAGTGCGGGGTGAGCAGTGGTCACCAACAAGGGAAGACACCACCACGAGCAGACATGGAGACCACCTTTTTTGGAGCTCTAAAATCCAAAGTTTTTTTGAACTTTCCACAGTGACATTAGGGAACTTCAGAGAGCTCTTGGTGTACATGGGGACCGGGTATGGGGGTGGGGGTGGGTCTGTTTCTAGCATGGAGGACAATAGCTGAGGTGCGACATGAGGAAGCAGGGGCAGGCTGGGGAGGGCAGATGTCAGGGTCAGATGTGGACATGCTGAGATTCCCATGCCTATGGGGCAGCCAGGTAAAGATGGCCCTGCCCCAGAGCCCCGGAAGTAAAGAACCGTCTGGGGTGTCTGCAAGTGCAGGGCGCTGGGGATGGCCGTGAACACACTGACTTCATGATGACACACCACGGCTCGTGGAAGTGTGGCATTTAGACACAAGCAAGGTCCTGGGCCTTTCAGCCTCTAAGGAGCTGGGCCACACGGAGTAGATGGGTGTGCTCTGCACAGTGCGGGGTGAGCAGTGGTCACCAACAAGGGAAGACACCACCACGAGCAGACATGGAGACCACCTTTTTTGGAGCTCTAAAATCCAAAGTTTTTTTGAACTTTCCACAGTGACATTAGGGAACTTCAGAGAGCTCTTGGTGTACATGGGGACCGGGTATGGGGGTGGGGGTGGGTCTGTTTCTAGCATGGAGGACAATAGCTGAGGTGCGACATGAGGAAGCAGGGGCAGGCTGGGGAGGGCAGATGTCAGGGTCAGATGTGGACATGCTGAGATTCCCATGCCTATGGGGCAGCCAGGTAAAGATGGCCCTGCCCCAGAGCCCCCGCTGAGGGAGCCCCACTGCAGGGCTGCCTGGCGCGGCCAGGCGAGGGGTGGGGCCGACTTTCTGACCAGCCCATCTGTCTCACCAAGTCTTCCTCCCCTGAGCCCCACATTTTTTTCCGGCCAGACCTTCACGGTGGCCAGTGGCCCGCAGTGGTAGATCCCTGTGCCTTCCCAAGGAAGCCAAGCTGTCTTGGGGAAAGATCTGTCATTCTAAGAAAAGACTGCCAATTCTTACATTTAGAGAAATAAATTTAAAAATAAATCGGGTGGGGCCGACTTTCTGACCAGCCCATCTGTCTCACCAAGTCTTCCTCCCCTGAGCCCCACATTTTTTTCCGGCCAGACCTTCACGGTGGCCAGTGGCCCGCAGTGGTAGATCCCTGTGCCTTCCCAAGGAAGCCAAGCTGTCTTGGGGAAAGATCTGTCATTCTATGAAAAGACTGCCAATTCTTACATTTAGAGAAATAAATTTAAGCGATCCCGTTGCCGGTCCTGGTCCGGTACGGAGGCGACACTGAGGGTTGCGATCCGTTGCCAGACACGGATAAAGACAAAAATAAATAAATAAATAAATAAATCCTTCTGTAGTTATATCTATAGCAGTATTCTGGCTTAGCAGTGTATAGATATACTGCTATATAGATATAACAGTAGTTATATCTATGACGGTATCCTGGCTTAGCATCGTACACAAATAAATCATTGTGATCCATTACCAGATGGGAAAAGCTGAGCATTTATTTTTCATAAACACTTCCATCTTTGAGCCACTGGCCTCCAATAATAACAGTGAGAAATGTAGTGTCGCATGGTTCTTTCTTGAAGCCAAGTAATGTTACAGCTGATATCCTTTTTATCAGTAAAACAAATGCTAAAACCCAGCATCAGCTGCATGCACCCCTCAGTGTCTGTGCTAACAATATGTCATGTGATACTGCCGTGTCACCCTGAGGTCTGGAGTGTGTGGAGTGTTGAACAGAAACAAACGCCCCTGATCGGAGTCCAGGCCACGGGGTCTCTGTGTTGCAGCGTCCCCTGCGATTGACCATCAGCTTCCTCAGGCAGCTGCGGGGCTGGCCCATTGTGTGTACTTGTGTTGACACATAAGAGCCTGTTGTTCCACTTCTGCTACGCCACTGCGTTTGTCTCGTGTCACTCATGCAATTCATGCTCTTCTCAAGCCTGTTCTCTGTTTCAAAACAGTATTATTTATTATACTAGATAGAAGGGTCCTTTAAAATTCAGTTTTCATTAAGAGTTGTTAGCGATTCCAAGAGTTGAACAGACCAGATTTGGAGAACATTGTAGTTATTTTTTATAATATGCATAAAATGCTCTATTTTAGGTAGCTGTTGAAATTTAATTTTTTTTCGATTATTGCATACACTGTTCACTGACACACTGCACTAGCTCAGTTAACATTCATAACTAGAGTGCGTGTTGGTAAAAGATTCCTTTTTCTAATGTCCTGGTAAATTTTGTTTGCACAGGGATTTTGCTTATGTAGCAAGAGACAAAGATACAAGAATTTTGAAATGTCATGTATTTCGATGTGACACGCCAGCAAAAGCCATTGCCACAAGTCTCCACGAAATCTGTTCCAAGGTAAGGTGGGTCAGGCACAGTGGTGTACCTCCCTTTTCTCACTGCTTGAGCAGATAAAAGGATGTGGAGGGGCAGGAGAGGGGACTCACTGACCTGCTCGTCCAGCTCAGGGAGAAGCAGGCAGATCGGTTGTTCCGCCAGCGTCATTAAAGTGCTCTTGCTGCAGAGCGGCGGGGCTCTGAGTGGCGTGCAGTCTACAAAGTGAGGAGAGCTTTAGTCTGTCCCAGTCTGAGAATGTGTATGTGTATTTACGAGGGTACTTCAAAAAGTTCAGGGGAAGATGTATATTGTCTTTTAATTCTCTTTTTCCATGAACTTTTTGAAGTACCCTCGTGCGTGTGCATGTGCGCACATGCATGTATAACTAGGTGAGCAAAACAATGGCAGGTGCAGCGATGGAAATGTGTACACCCCTGCGAAAGGGAAAGGGGGTCAGGACAGATGTCCCAGCGCAGGGCCACCTGATCTGAGAGTAAATGCCTGTGGAAAAGAGGACTGGAGGCAAGGAAGGGAAGTAAGGAACCGTCTGGGGTGTCTGCAAGTGCAGGGAGCTGGGGATGGCCGTGAACACACTGACTTCATGATGACACACCACGGCTCGTGGAAGTGTGCTGGCCAGCTGGGAGGCAGGGCTGCGGTCACCATCTCATACTGATAAGGGTCCCACTTCCTTAACCAGAGTGACAGAGCCTCAGAACAAGAACGGACAGTCTGGCATCACCAGCCCAGCCTTGCTGCCTCCATCCAGCACAGCATTCTCCATACAGACACCCCTCCCTCTGCCCAGCACTGCCATGGATTTCCATGGATGGGGTCTCTTTCTTTTCAGGAGACTCTTCTATTTTTTGAGCAGCTCTGGCTATAACAGAGTTCTTTCTTATGTTGACCTGAAATCTTGCTCCCTGGAACTTCCATGTACTTGCTTGAGATCTGTAAGCTGCAGCAGCTGAGAGAGGTTCCTGCCGTTGTGTCTTTGCTGGCCAGCCCTTTACACAATTGAAGCCTTGCTGTGTGCCTGGCATGTTTTAGAGGCACTGGATGAGCATCTGTCATTGAGTCTTCTTGTTCCTGACCTCCTTGCTTTCCAAATCCCCCGCCCCCATCTCTGTAGCCACTTTAGGCTCCTAATCGTCCTCTTCTGGGCACACACTGGTTGGTTTCTCCAAGTGAACACAGTATTCCAAAAGTGACCTGGAATAGTGGTTCACCTCCTATCCCCAGAGAAAATGAGCAAAATTCTCAAACAAAATGTGTAGCCCAGAGGTATGGGAGTGGGAAACCAGGCAGTGACTAAAGCTAATTCACCTTGGAAGTGACATCAACTCAGAAACTTTACTGGCTGGAATAGCTGAAGACCTTGGGGCCTATAACCATGAACCAAAGTTGTGTTTGCTCTCTTTAGATTATGGCCGAACGGAAGAATGCCAAAGCTCTGGCCTGTAGTTCCTTACAGGAAAGGACCAACGTGAATCTCGACGTTCCTTTACAAGGTAGATTGGCAGCATCTCCTCTCTTTGTTATGGTGCTATCTGTCCCAATCAAGAAGCGAAGGTCTCAGATGGTTCTCTGGTGTTTCTGGTTTCCTTAGAAAGCATGTTTGACTCAACAAACATGTTGAGCATGCACTGTGGGTCCTACAGTCGCACCGGGTTGATTTTGTGTCAACAGAGATGAGTACAGAGGGCCAGGATGAGTTTTCTTCTTACTAGACAAGGTTAAAGAATATTGTCTTTGGTAGTTTTATAACTCATGTATAGACCAGGGCAAGGACTGGCTGGTTTTAAAATATGTGAATGGTTATTTTAGGGGATTCTCTAGTTATTTTTCCTGTGTCTCTGATCGTGCCCTTTATAATTAAATTTTCTCTGGGCATCAGCCACACCTAACAAATAGGACATCAAAAGCTGTTACTCAGCACACATCAAAGTGACAGTAGCAGCTTTTACACATAGATTCCAGTGCCTGCTTTCAAATGCTTTCCTACCTTGAAATGAAAGTTAAATAGGATTTTGACTGACAGGGCCCCAATATCTGGAGTAAGAAATGCTGTTCTTACACTATAGAACAATAGCTATATTTATGTCCAGAGACATAGGATATTACGACAGGTGGTGTTCTGAGCTTTCCAGATGACACAGAGTGATGGCTGTTTTTTACGTGTATGTTGGAACCACTGAGAAAGATGTGTTGCTGTTGTTTTCTATAGTAGATTTTCCAACACCAAAGACTGAGCTGGTCCAGAAGTTCCATGTGCAGTACTTGGGCATGTTACCTGTAGACAAGCCAGTCGGTATGTAGAACATTTATTGTCTTTCCACTTTGCAAGTGTCTGGGAGCTCATGGGAGGACCCCACCCCCCACCCCGCTACACAAGAGAGTGTGATCTACTGTTTTATTCCCTGCCTTGTCTTGAATCAAACCCTCACACTGTCACTAGCCAGAGCACATATACAGTCCTATTCAAATCAGCAATAAAGGACAGACTAAGCTGCTTTGATAAGTGATCTCCAAAATTCAGGGACTTTGACAAGACAGACGTGTATTTCTCATTTCCCCAAGAGTCCAGAGATGTGCAATCCAGGGCGATGGAAGGGTTCTGCCGTTCTCAGGTGGGGCTTCCATCTCGGGGGCCAGGGCACCTGCTTCAGTTCTTGTCAGCTGGAGGCAGGGAGAAAGGGCCGAGGGAGCCCTCATGCTTTCCCTTTAAGGTATGACCCAGAAGTGGCATACACAGCATTCACGTCACATCCTAGTGTCAGAACTTAGTTGCTTGACCACAGCAAGCTGAAAGGAGGTTGGGAGATGTAGCCTCTACCTGGGCTAGAAAAGGTAGTGGGGAAATCAGAAATTCATGCACTGCTGGGAATTCGAAATGGTGCAGCTGCTTTGGAACACAGGCAGGTCTTTAAAAGGTTAAACTTAGCAACCTTTGACCCAGCAATTCTCCTAGGCATATACCCAAGAGAAATGAAGCATCTGTCTTTACAAACACTTGTACACAGATGTTCACAGCAGCATTATTCATAATAGTCAAAAAGTGGAAGCAACCCAAATGTCCATCAACTGACAAATGGATAAATAAAATGTGATACTTCCATGTAATGGAATTTTATTTGGCAATAAAAAGGAATGAAGTACCGAGATATGCTGCATGGGTGAGCCTTGAAAACATTATGCTAAGTGAAAGAAGTCAGTCTCACAAAAGACTGTGTGATTCCATTTATATGAAATGTTCAAAATAAGCAAACCTGTAGAGAGAGAAAGTAGGTAAGTGGTTGCCTGGGACTAGGGGGATGGAGGATAATGGAGGGTGACTCCTAAAAGGTACAAGGTTTCTTTTGGGGGTGATGAAAATGTTCTAAAATTAATTATAGTGATGGTTTCATTCTGTGAATGTACTAAAACCCACTAAATTATACACTGTAAATAGTGAGTTGTATGTGAATTACATATTAATAAAGTTACACCCACCTCCACCCCCCCAAGAAAAGACTGTGGGGATACCCAGCAATAGGGCCACATTGAATAGCACATCCTTCTCATGCAAAGGTGCCCTCCAAACCTGGCCTACCTAAATACAGAGGAAGATGAAGGAAGAGCAGGGTCTTTTGGTAGATGCTGGCTCCTGTTGGGTCCCCTATCCCAAGGCTCCCTTCTTATAAAAACATAGCATTTCCTTGAATACCATTTGTACCCTTCGGGGCTAGGGAATCTCTGGAGAGAGGGAGAGAGATATCAGAGTGCCATGGTCTGATTAGACAGGACATCCTACACTAGATCTCTGGAGGTTCTCATGACCCTTCTTTCTGTTGGAAAAGCTGGTGTTTCTTTTCTTTTGCTCAAAAATAAGAATGAAGTGTCTTGTCTTCTGCGGCTACAAGAAAAGACCAGTCTGGGTGTAGCTATTACTGTGTGATTTGGGCCCAAAGTTGAGAGTGATAAATAGCTTTAGGACTTTTTCAGTTATCCTTTTCATCCACAGGAATGGACACCCTGAACAGTGCCATAGAAAGTCTTATGACCTCATCCAGCAAGGAGGATTGGCTGTCAGTGAACATGAATGTGGCCGATGCGACTGTGACTGTCATCAGTGAAAAGGTGAGAAGGAATCGTAGCTGACGTTGGCCTATCTAGGTTACAGTTACATTTTGAATACAACAGTCTTCCATGAAACTTAGAAACATACCCAAGGCTTGACCTCTTGGGAGTTGTGCTTACTTGTGATTAAAATGGCACACATTTAAAAAAAGATTTTGCCCTTTGTCTGGGTCTAAATCTGTGCATTCCTCTGATTTTATCTGAACTTAGAAACTTCTACTCTGTTGTCCCTGATTCTGTCTTCCTCATATCCCCAGAGATTGTCATCATTTGCTAGGGGTGATGGTGTGACACTAGCAGTAGCTCACTAATGGGTTTTGGTTTTCTCACCAGTCACACTCAGGGCTCCAGTGTTGACTGGGCTGTGTCGTCTAGTATTAAGGTGCAGAAGATGTTTCTATTAGGGAAGGTCCTGTAGTTTGTTTTGTCAGTAGTAGAAGGGGCCATTGGTCATGTTGAGAGGGGCCAGCATTAGCCTCAAGCCAGATTATCCCAGTTTCGTGGCTGAAGAAACTGAAGCACAGAGAGATTATGTAACTTGCCCAATGTCATATGATTAGAAGTAGCAGGATCAGGATTTGAGTCCAGGCAGTCTGGCTCCAGATTCTTTACCACTTTTCTATTCTGCCTCTGTGAAGCACCTGACATGGAAAGAGCCCGAGTCCTTGGCCTGCTCTTGTTTCTGTCCGCCAGTGGCCACCTTCAAGCCCAGTTCACCTCTAAAGAGGAGCAGGAAGCCCACCTACCTGCCTGGCTCTCCAGCCTGCCGTGCTGGACGTCCTTCAGTTCTTTAAGCATGTCGTACCCTTCCCTGCCTCGGCATCTCTGCAAGTGCTGCTCCTCCCGGGCTCCACCCCTTTGCCTACCCAGCCCTTTCCCAGCTGTCACCCTCAACATCATTTCTCCCAAGAAAACTTCTTGACCTCTCAGACTAGAGTGGTTTGCCTATTAAACAATGCCGTGGTGCCTGAGTGAATATTTAATAAGGTGAGATGTTAATGATCCACAAGTCAGTATTCTGGTTGTGCTTACCAATTCAGAAGTTGCGTATGGCTGTTGCAGGGGATGTGGTGGGTGTTACTAGCCATCGGCATGAATTCCAGACATTTCTTTACACCATCTCATATGGACACTAGTTTGCAAAAAAGATTTGACAACTTTTTGTTGATTTGGCGACTCTGTTTTACATGGTGTTAGATAGAAATGTGATTCGGCGTGCTGTGTAGCTTGAGTAAAAAGAACTGGATGAAAGACACCCTGAATCCTTTTTTCCTGGTGCTCTGGGGGTTCACCATGGCAGATAGGTTTTGAGACACTGGGTGTCCTGTGTTGGGCAAGATGTAAGAGGCATATACGTATGGCATTGTTCCTCCCCATGGTGAATTCACAGACTCATTTTGTAATGGACAGAGAACTGAATGTGCATCACGTACCGTGACAGCGGTGTGGTTCAGAGTAGTGTGAAGTGCCAGAATGACATCCCCACAGCAGTGATGGCCTCTGCAGACATTCAGCCAAGGTTTTGCCTTTCAAGGAAAACACAAGTCCTTCCTGAATTCAGTCTGGCTATATTTTTTTAACACCAGTTTCTAAATACTGTCACTCTAAGCTTGATTCTGTGATTTAAGATCTGAAAATGTTCATAACTATTGCCCAGCTTCACAGGGAGAGCAGGCTGCTGAGCAGTGTCTCTTGCAGGATGAAGAGGAAATCTTAGTGGAGTGTCGTGTGCGATTCCTGTCCTTCATGGGTGTTGGGAAGGATGTCCACACATTTGCCTTCATCATGGACACTGGGAACCAGCACTTTGAGTGCCACGTTTTCTGGTGCGAGCCTAACGCCGGGAACGTGTCCGAGGCAGTGCAGGCCGCCTGCATGGTGAGTAATCCCTTACAGTGTGCTCAACCCTCCCGCCTGTGCTTTTGCATATATGCCACAAACGAGAATTACTCATTGAAAAGAAAAAAAATCCAGTCTCTAAGGTAGTGCTTTGTTGCTTATCACAATCACTTATGATAAGCAGATTGCATCTCAAAAGGCCAGGACTCCTGAAAGAAGCAGGGCCGGATAGAGCCAGATTCTGTAGAGACTCCAGTGACCTTAAAAAGGATGAGCTCCAAAACTGCAGATTTGAGGATTATCAATTCTTGATCCCGAACTAATTTCAGTATGTGATCAGGAAATGTTGGTCGTGCATGAGTTGGTACTATTTGGATTCAGCTCAGTACTTTGAAATAAAAATCATTCAGTACATTTCTTTTCTTTTTTTTTTTTGTCTTTTTCCGTGTCCGGCAACGGATCGCAACCCTCAGTGTCGCCCCCGTACCGGACCGGGACCGGCAACGGGATCGCAGCCCTCGGTGTTGCTCCCGCACCTTGCTCAGCCAGTGAGCGGGAACCGGTCTGTATGTGGGATCCGAACCCTCGGTGGGAGCGCCGCCGCGCTTCCCAAGCGGCGCACTATAGCAGTGCGCCACCGGGCCGGCCCAGTACATTTCTTTTTAAAGAGTTGGTTAAGTGCATTGTTCTTATATATTTTGTTTACTTTATATCTATTAACTCAACCCTTATAACAACTCTGTTAGGTAGTTGTTAGTTCTGTTTTATTTATGAGAAAACAAAGGCTTGGAGAAGTTAAAGAGCAGGCCCAGGACACAGAGTTGGTGAGTGGCAGAGCCTGAGTTCAACCCTAGGTCTGCCAAGCAACAAAGCCAGGGCTCTTTTCACCACATATATGATTCGATACCTTGTCATTCAGTGAGCAGATATCCTTTGAGTATCTGTTATGCTGGGCACTGAAAAGCCTCTAGTGAAAATGATGGAACGGTCTGAATGTAGGCACAAGCCTGAAGTGCATGGTGTATTCTAGCAACAGCTGGTTGGGTTGCTGGAACCCAGTGGAAGGAGGCGATATCCGTATCGTGACGGGCGTATCGGTAATGTCATTGCCAAAGTTGATTCTCTTCAGCAAAGATTGTTAAATGCGAGTGAATTGATCATATTTAGGTTTTCAAAGAGTACTCCTGCAAAAGGAAAAGAAAAGACAACAAAGTGGAGGAGAGATGAGCCGGGAGGCCAGTGAAGCAAGCAGATGAGAGATGAGGAGGGTCTGAACAGGAGAGTGGCCGTGGGCATAAACAGGAACAGAGGAGCAGAGGGTGACATAGAGAACTGCCTGGCTTGGGGATGACAGGTGCTGCGCTGGAAGCCCCTGTGCTTCATTTAATTGAATCCAGCATTTATGGGCTACACTTTGGGCAGTTCGAGCATGACTGAAATATGACCTTGCCTTATGGAGCACAGGTGTAGTGGGGAGACACCAAAATTCTTCTCTGGTAGAAAGTGCTGTAAATAAAAGTTATGAGACTGCACTGAACTGAGAAGTAATAGGGAGGTTATACATGAAGCTGTGGCGAGGTCTTAACAGAAAGTGGAGGTAGATTAAGAGCCTAGGGAAGGGCTTAGCCTCTGCAGTGGTTACTACACCTTTTCATTTGAGACAGGTCAGAAAGTGTTAAGAACCAGGAATAGGTGGGCTCGGGGAAGGAAGCTGAGCAAGTTGTTTCCACGTACAGTGCATTGCTTAGTTAAGAGTGAAGGAGAACGGGCCGGCCCCATGGCACACTGGGGAGAGTGCGGCGCTTGGGTGCGCAGCAGCGCTCCCACCACGGGTTCGGATCCTATATAGAGATGGCCGGTGGGTTGCGATCCCCTTACCAGTCACAAAAAAGACAAAAAAAAAAAGAGAGTGAAGGAGAAGGATGGGGCGGGAGGGCAGGTGGCAAAGGTAACAAACAGGAAAAGAGAGCCAATTGATTTTTCTCCTCAATGACACCTTTGAAATGGAACAGGAAGGAAGGAGAAGGAGGAAAGACCTGGTACTCTCATCACCTGACACAGCCCTTCGTTAGTGGTGTACTTTGCCTCCAGTGCCGTGGAGCCGGGGTTCTAACTCAGACTCGTCAAAAAGTTAAGGAGCAGGCTTGGGGTAGAGGGGACCCCGGGAGAACAGGTGTCCAAGTGAACCTACTGAGCAGGCATAGGGAATTAAGATGGGGTGATGGGGCTTCGTGAAGAAACAGAAAGTGGGAGGTTTCAGTCAAGCAAAACTGGATGATGACTATTTAGCTATTTTATGAAATTGAAATCGATCATAACAGATGGTTTGAGTCATAAAATGAATGGCTGTCAGCCTTAATTATACATTTTAATGCTAATGACAAATAATTAGCTTTAATATTGTGGCTACGGTATTTTTTTTTCTGATTCTCAAACTCATGTTCCCTCTTGGAAACAACTTTTACTCATTTGTTTCCTATTTTAATTGTATTAGTGCAACCACTTGAAGTAACACGGCCGACCCGGTGTGAGGCGTAATGATAAAACCAGAACCTTCAGCACCACTCCCCCACTCCCAAATCTAGATTTCAAATTCAGTGATTTTCTTCTTGATTCAAATCTACATGATTCTCCATCTGAAATATCTGTGTGTGGGCCGGCCCGGTGGCGCACTGGATAGTGCGCCGCTTGGGAAGTGCGGTGGCGCTCCCGCCCGAGGGTTCGGATCCCACATACAGACCGGTTCCTGCTCACTGGCTGAGCGAGGCGCGGGAGCAACACCGAGGGTTGCAATCCCGTTGCCGGTCCCCGGTCCGGTACGGGGGCAACACTGAGGGTTGCGGTCCGTTGCTGGACACGGAAAAAGACAAAAAAAAAAAAAAAGAAATATCTGTGTGTGAATTTATATCATCTGAAATATCTATGGCATTAACACATTCTTTTGAATCTACTCAATTTTTAGGCATATTTTACAGCTGTGTGTTATTAGACCCAACTGAAGATATTTTGGGGAAATTTAGAATAGGGCAAAGAGGGACACTTAATCACATTCATCAGATTGGTGCATTTTTGATTCATGGATGTACATAACTACGGTTTGAATTTTAGGTCCAGTGGCCCATGTTGCCATACCTTCCCGTTTATAATAAATCCATGGTTTAGATGTGCGTGGTTTGGGTTATGATGCAGACCTAGCCAGATGCCTTACGCAGGAAAGACGTGGAATGCATCATCATTTTCTGTATGATTAAGTTGAAAAGGGCTACTTTTGTCGCCTACAGGGTATGATAGAACATTGTGACATATCCTTCCCCCCCGTCTTGCTGTAGATATTTTATGCTTTTTAGGGAGACATCAGCCTGTTTCATGACTATACTAAGGAACATTATTAATATTAAAGTTGATTTTTTAAAATCATCCATGAATTATTTTGAAGTGCTTGGATTAGAAAAAATTGGGGGATAAATTTTAATCTTTGTATCTAATTTTGGAGAAATACTTATCTTCCTATTAATACAAAAGCAGGTGGACTATGTTGTTATATTTCTGAAAGATAGAAATTGTGCCTATTGCCAAAGGTAATCAGTTTCTTTTTTTAATCATTAGGATTTAGACTTGTATATAAAACTTAGCCTGAAATCTTAATACTTCATCCTGTTTTATTAAGGCAAGAAATGGGGAAGGGAACAAACATTTATAAATAAATGCCTTCTGCATTGCTTAGGCCTGTTTTTAGGCATTTTACAAGTATTTCCTATTTAATCATAGCACCCTCATATAGGTACCAATTCTTCAGCCATTTTACAGTTGAAACTGTGGCTCGGAGACACTTAGTAACTGTGTCCTTTCTGCCTGCTGCCTCTCAGTGAGCCCTGAGCTCTCTCCTGGATGTACATGTCTCTCTCTCTCCCAATCCTTTTTGTTTTCATTAGCTCTTTGACCATAAGGTCAGCATATCAATATATAAAGAATGAGTGGAGGGTGGAAATGGATAGAAGGAAAGGATGGCAAAAACCAAAACAACTTTGTTGAGTCTAATGATCTTTTAGGAGAATTTAACATACCCACATGAGGAAAAAAGTAAACTCTTGGATTTATGTTTAGGAGCTAGGTTAACTTTTGGGAGTCAATGTATTGGTCATGAATTAAGAGTCATATTAACAAGAAAAAATAATGCATTATTACCTTTAAGCATTTTTTGTTTTATTTCAGTTGCGATATCAGAAGTGCTTGGTGGCCAGGCCACCTTCACAGAAAGTTCGACCACCTCCTCCGCCAGCAGACTCAATGACCAGAAGAGTCACAACCAATGTAAAACGAGGGGTCTTATCCCTCATTGACACTTTGAAACAGAAACGCCCTGTCACAGAAACGCCGTAGCTGCACATGTTAAAGGATTCTGTGATACACTTACCCGAAGATTGAATAGCTGCACTAAAGAAAATGAACTGATATCTGGCCTTCCGTTCAGTTGCTGATGCTTTGTCTTCAGAGAATTTATCCGTAAGCAAACAGTGTTAGACAAGCATGTTCTCGCGTCTTGCCACCATCATGTGATATGAAAAGAAGCATGAATAATTTTTTTTACTATCAGTAAGTTACATCATGAGCAGTGGAAGGTCCTTTTCTTATTGTAAATATCGTGAACATTACTTAACTTCACACACACACACACACACACACAGAGCGAGAGAGAGAAGAATGCGGCCACACCCCTCCTAGTGACTAATGCTGCGTCCTTGGAGTGAATGATGCCTGAGTTAGTTTCACTGTCTTCTTGACTGGATCTGTCACAAGCAACCTTTAAATCCTACAGCACTTTGCCCTATTTTCAACATTGGAGTAGATACTGTATAGCAGATACCCTTGAATTGCTGTAAAAATAGGATGATGAGTTTTTGTTTCAGTTTTACATAAAATTGAACCTGTTGGTTGACAAAATTGGCTGTTGGCATCAGAATAGAAACCAACTGGCAGCTTTCCTTGATGAGCTCTTTGACACATGGACACCATTTCATGTCTACAGCTGTTTGTGGGATGTTGGAAAAAAGTAAAACTTCAAAATTGATGAAAAACTAAATTTGAGGAATTAAAATTGAACAAAAAATAGCCTTTTCAGATGGCTTTAAAACTGATTATTTTTAAAAAGAGATTGACAAAACCATAATGCATTTGGGGTAGGACATATTTCAAACTTCTGCCTTATATTGTACAATACATCCAGAGAATTATAGTTCACTATGGCCATTCTCTATATAAACTTTAAAATGAAATATTCCTCGTAAGCCTTTCATCCTTAGTTTGATAATTAGCCAATATGCAATTTGAAGTTGAGCAAATGTAATTTATATTTCTATCATACGTGATTATTTTATATCTCTACCAATACGTTATTTTGTTAGTCCACATTCTAGAATTCTGCATCTAGCTCAATTTCACTCTAATGCTTTTTGCCCAGAAAGCTGTCTGTCCATCATGTATTGTCCATGGCAACAAATTACATTAGGTTGAACTTTTCTTGAGTTCATGTATTTAATATTACAATTTTTTGGACTCAACTAGATATATTTTAAATTTCATTTTTTTCCGTTTTATTTTCAAGATTTAAAAATTTTCACGTCAGAGCAAAATATACATAGGAGTAATGGACTGTCTAACAAGTTTCCCCCAAATAGCATTTCTTCTTTATGTAGATAAGAAAGTTGCTATAAAGATACACAAATTTAGACTCTTGTTGACATTGTCGTTTTAAAAGGAAGTTGCTAAGGAGTTCAGTCTCAATATCAGTCTTGTTTACTTTGTAATGTCAAAATTAACGTTTACAACGTCCAGTTATAAAAATTATGCTTTATGTTTATACACTGCTGTGTACTTGTTTCCACATTCTTATCACATCTGAGCCTTATAAGGTAGAGAAGGTACTAAACACACTTGTGAAATAAAAATAGGAAGTACCAAGAGGCTAAACCAACAGGCCTAACTAAGCTCTCACCAAAGGTCATGAGAGAACCAGGACCCATTATCTAGGACCCATGTCTCCCAACTCCTACTTCTTACAATGTTTTGCTGCCTCCACATCAGGAAGAGCCTTTCCAAAATGACTCTGGGTGTATACAAAGAAGAGCAGGTATGGAGATACTGTCAGGTAATCTTAGAATTCCCTATGTAAGTAGGGAAATACGTCCAAATTACTGATGCAGTGGTATTAATTATAAAACTATTGCCCTCTCCAAGTCCAGGACTGTTTTCCTGGAGTGTGCCTCAAGTGTGTTGTAAAGGATGGGATTCTGCATTCAGTGCAGCCTGCTCAATCTATGAGATTTTCCAGAAGTGGTGTTACTTGTAGTAGACGTATTCCTAACTCGTGGTACTTGGCCACCAGAGAACAAGATGGAATGAGTAGGTGGCTTCCTACCTGCCGTTCCCTCTCAGAATTCACGGGGCTGGAACTGTTTGCTAGCATCCTGGTGTTATGACAAAAATGATGCTTCTGTAGAAATGCATTGTACTTCTAACCAACTTACGTACTATCTGAAGTAACCAGTGCCATCATAAGAAATTATTCCATTAAGAAAATCCTTACTGTGCCCTTAGAAAAGCTGTTCAGAACTCAGTTATGATGATCTTTCATCTTGATCTCCACCATGAAATGTTTTAGTATGATAAACTTCAAAATTCTAAACAGGTAATCCACTTTTATACTGGAAATCTCCACCAGAACCCACGTTCATTTTTTAAGGCATACATCTGTTTGTTTTCAGGATCAAGAATACTGAGCTAGCTTTAAGTAGCAAACTGATTTATATATGCAATTATAGGCTGCATTAAGATGAATGATAGCCTTTACATATTGAAAACTTTACTACAGATATTTTGTTTTGAAAATAGCTTTGCATACGAAATGCAAATAATTTTGTAAAGATTATGTTAAACAGTATGTTCAGACACTTTCTGCCATGGCCAAAAAGTATGTATGAAAGTTTGTGTATGTTTGTCTGTGGAAGGATGCCAATGTTTTACCTGATATCTTAGTGACCCTTAAGTTATCTATGCATTCTTTATATCTGTGATTCGGTAAACAGGCAGCCGTGTTCACTATGCCTTGTATGTCATCATTTTTTTAATTAACTTGTTAAATACAGCTTAAAATATTTTTATTTTATTTATTCTATTTTTACTGAAATATACTGCATTATTGTGTTAATGTATTATCTTTACTGGATATTATCTCACAATGTATCCATGTCTAAGTAATCTCAGTGAACTATACATTGCCTAAAAGGTGATTTTGTAATGATTTTTAGTCACATTTCTATTGGAATATGTAGAAGAAAAGGCAAAATGCTTGAAGTTCCTTTTATTTTTTAAAAGCAGCTAGATAGACGCAGACTTGCCACCTCATATATGTGCTCCCTGGTGGCTTCAAGGGGAACAGCCAACACGCCTGTGGCTAAACACTTTACTTTGCAGACTAAAGCACTGCTCGGTGCTTCGTTTTTATATCCTTCACAACACATGTGATTTCATCTAAGATATATATGTCTACATGCCCTTCGTTTCCACCTGGATGTAAGAGCACCCATAGCTAATTAGGACCATTGTTTTTTGTTTGTCTTTATTGCATGAAGGGATATTAGACCCATTTTCATTAAAATAAGTTCTTGGTAATAAACTGTTGGCATTGCTACCTTTTTTAAATCCACTTTGATTTTAAGATGGACACTTGTAAGACTACTCCACACAAGGCCATTGACTAAACCCCGAAGCTTCCTCCTTTTTCTTGTATGGCGCACTCATCTCGTAAGCATTGCGGTGCAAACTCAAGATTTCATCAACAACATAAAAAACACTTCCCTAACTGATATTAGCACAATTTAATAAAATCATTAGCTGTCCAGTTTGCCCAGCTTAACCTAATACATGTCTAGCATGTGTTATACAGCCAGTAAAATGAAGTTTAATTTATTTCTGCTTCAGGGCAAAGATACTCGCTCACGCTGTGTCAGTGAGAGCATCCCCTGGCACCCAGAGCAGCCTGTTTACCCTGGAAGAACACTTTGTTTTCCTTTTCACCCCTTTTGCTGTTGACCACTTTTACACATTTAAATGTAATATGTTGTGAGAATAAATTTAGCTGCATAAAATGTGTGGCTTGTTTATCTGACATCTCAGTCGTATATACGAGGAATAGAATTATATAAACTTAGTGTCTCTACACTCGTCACTTTATTTTTAAATTATTACCTCAAATTAAACTTTTTAGAAATCATTTAATAATGTGAGATTCTGCTTTGGTTAGTTACTGCGTATTTCCTCCTGGTAAGAACTAGAAAGTAACTAAATTTTGAGTAATTAGCCTGTCCTTACTTATTTCGTGATCAGTTGGCATTCTGGACACAGAAGCTTATTGAGTCACTAACTTGAGTCTTTGGTAAGCAGTCTTTCTAGGATCAAGATTTCAGCACAAAGAAGTCTTTCATTTCCTTTAAGAACCTGTCTTCAAAAAACGAAGGAGAAAGAGATGTAGGCACTAAAATCCAAAATGAAAGGTAACTAGAAAAAATCAGCTGAATTCAGTTTAAATTCACTGTTAGACATATGGAAGAAGATAAATAGAATTTAAAGTACCCACTTTTTGTTCATCTTGCACTTTCCAGTAGTTTATCTCTTCTACTGTATTTACTCGGTAAATCTCAAGGAACAAAATCTCATTTTGGTTTTGGATATTGCATAGTGGTAATTATTTTCAGATAAAAATCTGAATTTGTTACTGGAGTATCTGAATACCAGTGATTTCATTAATTTAGATTTTTGCAGCACTTTTCTCTAAGTTGAAGAAAGCAAAATACCAAACAAAAAATGTCAGTGTAATCAATAGAATTCACTAGAATTCTCTCATATTGCTTTTTTCCAAAGTATTTTTCCCTTTTCACTCTACTGAAGTACTTGAATAATCGATCCTGTCCTTCTTAGAAGATTTTCAAAGAAGAAAACTGCAGGCTTAATTAATGAATCGTTTAATTCAGAATCTCCATATAATTCTAAAGAGAAAAATAATTTGGTGCCAAGATGCATGTTAGGAGATAGGAAAATAAGTGGCTACAAGTTGTGACATGAGTCACATGCTGCTACAGAAATTAGAAAAAGGGCAACGAGAATTATCATAGAAAACACACTTGAAAATAAAAATCTCAGACCTGCTACTTTTGGACAATAAAATTCCTTTCAGTATGGGGTGGGGGAGGGGGAAGGGAAAGTATGAAGGATTCCTGGGATAAAGTACCAGCTCTTTACTGAACGTCAAATTAAGCTGCATTGGCCTTCTAGAGGCGTGGGATGCTGTGCCAGATAGAGATTTGGGTGGGAACAGGAGAATGAAACACATACTATAATTTTAGAACAAAGATATATACTTTTTGATTTTTAAAATTAATAAAATAAGCTGAGCACTTGAAACATTTCTGTACTTTTCAAGAGTCATAATAACATAAGAATTTGGCATCTGAAATATGGTAAGCCTGGTTCAAGCATAAAGTCTCATTTCCTTTCTTCACTGACGCATTTTACTGATAAATGTAAATCTTCAGCTAAAAGAAAAATAATTTATTACTACTAAAATGAAATTCACCATTTTTAAAAATCCTCACTTTGCGTGAGAAAATAAAGAATAGACTATTAGAGCTGAAATAGACCTAAATACTTATCTTGAAGAGGATAATTTTCTAAAATCATGCCACCTGAATTGAGCATGTAGGAATTTATGTAGCACTTTCACAAAACTGAATTCTGAAATTAAAACTTAAATTCAAACTTTATGAGTGTGTCTATGAACTTTTTTTAAGCAGTAAGATTTTTAGTTGCAACTTATTCTATTTAATGTCAATTTCTGTTGGCCATGACGAAAAAAATCATAGACCCAGAAATGATGAACATACCAGTCCTTGGTAGAAAACTGATAATACATTCAAGATGAGTTGACATTTAATATAACTAGCACAGTGCTACAATATATTTTAATTGCACATCAGAAGTGATTTACCAAAATTTGATTACTGTGTGCCATTTGAAATGACTTGTAGATTTTGCTGTATCACCTAATCTTTGAGCAGAATCAGAAATTTTTATGGGTTTTTCAACAAAATAGTTATAACTTGTATTTGTTTTGCCTCTTCCTCAGAATTAATATTTAGATGGAAATTTGTTTTGTTTTGTTTTGTTTTTTTAATAGTGTTTGGTATAAATGATCAGAAGGGAGAGAGAACTATATTCAATCTACTCAGGATCCTGGAAGTTATAACTTGTATTTGTTTTGCCTCTTCCTCAGAATTAATATTTAGATGGAAATTTGTTTCGTTTTGTTTTGTTTTTTTAATAGTGTTTGGTATAAATGATCAGAAGGGAGAGAGAACTATATTCAATCTACTCAGGATCCTGGAGCTCTTCCAATGAGAAACACTTTGCACTCTGTAAATGAACGTCTGAGCTACACACACCTGGCACTTTGGAACTTCCTGTGTTTCCTATCATACTCAAGCTCAGTAACATTACCAAAACTCACGTCATGCCCTGCTTAAAGAACAGACTGTTATTAAAGGAAAAGTCAACCTCAAACATGATTGAAAAAGTTAAACTACAATTGCCTGGATACTGAAGCGCTGTCTCAGGGTGGCAGGAAATGGCTGGCATCTATTCCATAATGAACTGCCTCACAACTTTGAAAAGCAGCCTGCTATAAGGCTGATAGTGTTTCCGTTCAGGAGAAATTGTTGCAGCTTTTAGACTGAAAGTTAACAGGGCTGAGACAAGTTCTATCAACTGATACTGAGTCTACAACTGGACAAACTCAGAAGCACTGAGCTACTGAAATCTCTGAACTCTGCTTTGCTTAATCCCCTACGTTACCGTTTCTCACTTGTCTTAGTTCTCTGAAGGCAATATCACATTTAGAAGATACTTGGTGACTGAAAGGATGAGTATCTTCTGTAGGGATTTCTAACCTTCTGAGAAATACGAGACTTTGAAAAAAAATCAACTGCTTCTCGCCCCTGTAAAAGACAAGATAGTCAAAGCCATGGTCGAGGACGCCTGAGTAGGGAGGAAGGTAACTTTTCTTTAGGCTTCTCCCCTCTTCTGGATATTGATGGTGTGGGAAGGCTGCTGGACCCAACAGTCTTGGGTCCAACCCAACGACAGTAAAAATGGTGAGTCGGTAGCTGAGATCTGATCCCTTGGGAACTTGAAAATGGCAGGATTACTGGAGGCAAAACAATCTCGACAGGCTTCAGAGCAATCATTCTGTCTTCCGGTCTAGGTCTTACAAAGTTTGTCTGCCGTTCATATGGCCTAGAGGGACAGGCATTCTTCATAAACGTGGGCACTAAAGGATTGATGTTGGGCTTGTTGGGTTTTCTGATCTGTGAGGAAGCACACACTTGACTTGTACTTTTCTGTGGAAGAGGAGTTTTTGTTATTAATGTCTCTGATTGATTAGCATTAACTTTAGCTTCTCGATTCAGGAACTCAGCAATTTTCACTTGGATGTCATTGTCAGTAGTGGGAGCTTTTGGCCATGATGTTTTTAATTTTTTCTTCTTCTTCTCACGTTTTGATGGTTTACCCAACTCAATCCCATCCAGTAGACCCTTTGCTGCAGCTCGGGCCAAAACATCTTTCACAGACACTGTCTCAGATGGGTCCCGCTACAATTAAAGAAGCAGTTACTAAATGTGGGAGTTAGTTATTATTGTGTATATTACAAGTATTTATCAGTATTTCAATAAAAACAAACAGTATCTTTATTATACTAAAAAAAAGAATAGTTTTTAGGTCTTAGTCCCCTATATCTCATAAACCTCAGCAAATGACTTTTTTTTTTTTTTACTTAAACCTCCCCATTTATGAACCTGATAGAAAAAGAGAATTACACAGCTTATTTCTTATATGTGAGGGAAGATGCACTAAATGTTGACAAAGTGCTCACAGCGGTGGGGGTGGGGGCAGGCAAACGAGGAACACTCAGGAGAAGGATAAAGAACAGGGATTATTTGCCACAAGGCAGTAATTCTTCTTCCTGCCCTTTAGCTATTTATGAAATACATGCACACCATTCCAAAATGTTCACAAAGCCCCAGGACCTCTTAAGCGGCTTTGTTAATCCCAAGGTATGACAGGGACTGGAATTTTTTTTCCTTACCTCCCTTGTTAAAATAGAAAGAAAACAACCATTGGTAGTTTCAGATGGTTCCATTCTGAAAAATTTATCAGTAGACAGATGTACTTCCTTTAAAGAGCACAGTGGAAGAACAGGAGGACTAAGCCTGCAGTAGATACGAGCAAACATTTAATAGTTACGATGGCTTCTTTGCCGAGACAGGAAGAAAGTAAATTGCAACTAAATTTTCTTCTGTTATGTTTTACCAATCATTTAAATAAAAATTCCAAATAAGAATAAAATGCTAACACAGTCTTTCCCAAGATACTATTATGTGTTAAAAGCTCTAATACTTCATATTAACTCTAATTTATTATACTGTCTAAATTCTCCATCTTTAAACAACTATACCATGAATAACAAACTTTTAACAAACTAAAGTCTCTTCCCCATGTCACTAATATGTTAACAAAAGGCTTCCATGATCGAAGCAGGTAAATATGTATAGTAATCACAAAGGTATAATCCAAAATTTCCTGTATGTCCGTCCACATGATATCAAATACAAAAGTTCTGGCACTTCTTTCTTTTGGTTACTTTTTGCACAATTGTAATATTAAAATATAGCCTATCATTTCAACTACATTATTCTTCCCAATCACTTTTTGAGTTTTAATGGATGAGTTAATTAGTATTCAAGAAAGTACATAACAAAGAAAAGACTGTGTCAGAAATATAATAATCTGTAATCAGTAATATGTTCAAAATAAAATTTGGGGCTTGATATTTAATATTCAATTTCTCATTTAATAGTAAATGGTTCATTCATAAATAATAAGTGATTCTTATATTTTCATGCCTTTAGAATTAAAATATATTTAGGAAGCCAAAGCAATTAAACTCTGTTTCACATGAATTAAAATATCAGGAAATTTTTTAACAATTTGTCTTCTGAAATTTAAAACCAATTTTAAAATATATTTATTCATTATTTGCCTACTATGTGCAAAGCACATGAATAAACCATTAATTCTCTTAAATAGCTTACAACTTATTTGGGGAAACTAACCAGCTTACAATAATATAAAGAAGACCAAATAAGAATGTTAAGCCAAGTACAGACAAAGATAAGAAGGAGTGCAGAGTAAGGTGCAATTAATTCTGGCTATGGGACATAGCAAATATGAGAAAGTAGCATTGGCCTTATGTCTTGAAGAATGAGTAGGTTTACAATAAGGTAAAGAAGGTGATTCTAGACAAAAGTATGAACAAAAGCACAAGCATCATGAAAATGAATATTCAGTGTACAGCAAGTACAGTATTTCCATGTGGCTGGGGCATAAGGAAAGGAGATACAGAGATCACTTAGAATGGGGATTGACATACATGACCTCAAATGACATGCCAAAGAATCTGACAGATGGCGGTGCTAAATAAATAAATAAATGGCCTGGCAAATGGTGTTGGAACTTATCTGAAATGTAATAGTTGTGTAGGTTCTAAAGGCAAGAGAGTTAGCTGCTCCTCCAGCCAACCTTGTAACCAGCCAACTGAATTTCTGAAGCTTATTCATATATGCTTGTTCTCTACATAAACAGAAATCATCAAAAAAATTATTTACTTACATATTAGGTAAAGAATATTCTATGAAAATAATTTCTTATCAACTTGTAACATATTTAGCTCCAGAATTTAAATATGAAGGTTGTGATTTCTGTCCATTTTAATTCACTGATACATTCCTAGCCCTTAGTAGAGTGCCTGGTACATGGTACGTGTTCAATAAATATTTATGCTATCTTTTAACATTGTAATAGTAATCCATAATTAAGATTGGTCAAGTTCACTTTCAGAAATTACTCCTACAAAATGATTTCCAAACCCCAGCTTACAGCCCATTTGTTTGAATAGTAAAATAAGATCATAGCCAGAGTTTCACTTATACCTAATTTAAATGATGACATTTGGGATTTTCTGAGTTGATGACAACTAGATGAGATTTTTGGATTTATAACTGATCCTGGAATAGATGAAGATTTGGGGGGATGTTGAGGTAGGATAAATGTATTTTGCACATGAGTCAGATGTCAATTTGGAGGATCAGGGAGTAAACTGTTAATGGGTTGAATGGTGTCCCCCCAAAATTCATGTTTACCCAAAACCCCAGAATGTGACCTTGTTTGAAAATAGGGCCTTTGCAGATATAATTAGTTAAGATGAGTTCATTCTGGAGGAGGGTGGACCCTAAATCCAATACTGGTGTCCCTGTAGAGGAGAGGACACACGGAGACGCACATGGGGACTTCTTCCCATGTGAAGATAGAGGCAGAGATTGCAGTGATGCAGCTACAGATCAAAGAATACCAAGGACAGCCAGCATCCACCAGAAGCTAGGAGACAGCGTGGATGGATTCTCCAGCACGGGCTCCAGAAGGAACCAACCCTGCCAGTGCCTTTCTTGACTTAGGACTTCTGGCCTCCAGAACCATTAGAGAATAAATTTCTGCTTTTATAAGCAACAAAGTTTGGGGTAATTTGTTTCAGCAGCTCAGGAAAATAATACACATGGCAAAGGAATTTTGCAGATGTAGTTAAGGTTACAAATTAGTTAACCTTAAGATGTAGATATTATCTGGGTGGACCTGACCTAATCACATGAGCCTTTTAAATCTGGGTTTAGAGGTCAGAGGTGGAAGAAATCAGATTCAAAACATGGGTGGATGGGATGTCCCACTGCTGGCTTGAGGATGGAGGGAGCCTTATGGCAAGGAATGAAGGTGGCTTCTAGGAGCCAAGAGCAGTCTTGGATTGACAGACAGCAAGGAAACGAGGACCTCAGTCTCTCAACCAGAAGAAAGGGCTTGGAAGTGGATTGTTCTCCAGAACCTCCAGAGAAGAACTCAGCCTGGCTGATACCCTGAGCAGAGAACCCAGCTATGCCGTGCCAGATATCTGACCTCCAGAACTGTGAGCTAATTAATAGGTGTTTTTAGCTACTAAGTTTGCGGCAATTTCTTAAGCAGAAAAAGAAAACTAATACACATGACTCACTAAGTGAAGTGGAAATGCCAGACTACACAGCTGACGGTGGCAGTAAGGATAAGATGACTCCTAAAAGTGAGCTTGCTGCGGTGGATATACTATTAAGGCTGGAAAACCCACCAGAGGACTATGTTGAGAGGAAGACCCCCCAGAGAATACACCCTTCATCAAAGCAACCAGGAATATGCAGGTGACAGGGCACAACAGCACTAAGAAGTTTGGTGGTAGCTTTCCTCTGTAGGCCAGGGCTGACAGTAGGAGATGCTGTTAGGGAACAGCACTCACTGACAGCAATGAGAATAACAGGGTCCTGAAACAAAGAGACCAGGCGAGCAAATTATCCATCAGAAGCCAGGCATATGCAATTATTGATTGTCATAATGACTGCCAACGCAGGAACAGCAACCCAGTCCCTCGTGCACCACTCACCTTCCCTACCCTCCACTAGGTAACAGAAAATCAAAAGAGAACACAACCTAGACCTCAAGCTCAAAGATTGTTCACTATTAGAAAATTCTTAATGTAATTCACCACCATCTTATAATGTCAAATGAGAAAAAACATTTGCTCACATCATTAAATGTTACAACACTTCCCATAAAGCTAGGCAGCCATCAATGATTTTTAAAACCTCTTATTGTGCTGGCTTAAGTACAGTTGGCCCTCCATATCCATGGCTGCCACCTCCATGGATTCAAACAACCATGGATCAAAAATGTCTTTAGGCCTAAGATGGTTGCATCTGTACTGACCATGTACAGACTTTTTTTTTCTTGTCTTTATTCCTTAAACAATACAGTATAACAACTATTTACATAGCAATTGTATTCTGTACTATAAATAATCTAGGGATAGTTTAAAGTATATGGGAGGATGTGCATAGGTTATATGCAAATACTATGCCATTTTATGTCAGGGACTTGAACATCCTTGGATTTTGGTATCCCTGGGGGGGTCCTGGAACGAATCCCCCACGAATGCCCAGGGATGACTGTATAGACATATAAATCAGTGGAATAGAATGGGAGTC
Organism: Galeopterus variegatus; assembly: GCF_000696425.1. NCBI lineage: Eukaryota > Metazoa > Chordata > Mammalia > Dermoptera > Cynocephalidae > Galeopterus > Galeopterus variegatus. The sequence goes on along the minus strand of NW_007726532.1, from coordinate 122,595 downwards.
CATAAATAAACCCACACATCTATAATTGATTGATTTTCATCAAGAGTGCCAAGACCCTTCAATGGGGAAAGAACAGTCTTTTCAACCAGTGGTGGTGGGACAACTGAAGAGCAACATGCAGAACAATGAAGTTGAGCCCCTAACTCATACCATACACAAAAATCAATCAAAATGGATCTAGACCTAAATGTAAGAACTAAGACAACAAGACTTGTAGAAGAAAACACAGGCTTAATAAATCTTCTTAACCTTAGATAAGATACCTAAAGTATAAGCAACAAAATAAAAAACAGATAAACTGTACTTCATGAAAATTAAAAACTTTTGTGCATCTAAAGGCACTATCAAGAAAGCAGAAAGGGGCTGAGCACTTAGCTCATGTGGTTACAGCGTGATGCTGATAACACCAAGGTCAAGGGTTCTGATCCCNCCAAGGTATGACAGGGACTGGAATTTTTTTTCCTTACCTCCCTTGTTAAAATAGAAAGAAAACAACCATTGGTAGTTTCAGATGGTTCCATTCTGAAAAATTTATCAGTAGACAGATGTACTTCCTTTAAAGAGCACAGTGGAAGAACAGGAGGACTAAGCCTGCAGTAGATACGAGCAAACATTTAATAGTTACGATGGCTTCTTTGCCGAGACAGGAAGAAAGTAAATTGCAACTAAATTTTCTTCTGTTATGTTTTACCAATCATTTAAATAAAAATTCCAAATAAGAATAAAATGCTAACACAGTCTTTCCCAAGATACTATTATGTGTTAAAAGCTCTAATACTTCATATTAACTCTAATTTATTATACTGTCTAAATTCTCCATCTTTAAACAACTATACCATGAATAACAAACTTTTAACAAACTAAAGTCTCTTCCCCATGTCACTAATATGTTAACAAAAGGCTTCCATGATCGAAGCAGGTAAATATGTATAGTAATCACAAAGGTATAATCCAAAATTTCCTGTATGTCCGTCCACATGATATCAAATACAAAAGTTCTGGCACTTCTTTCTTTTGGTTACTTTTTGCACAATTGTAATATTAAAATATAGCCTATCATTTCAACTACATTATTCTTCCCAATCACTTTTTGAGTTTTAATGGATGAGTTAATTAGTATTCAAGAAAGTACATAACAAAGAAAAGACTGTGTCAGAAATATAATAATCTGTAATCAGTAATATGTTCAAAATAAAATTTGGGGCTTGATATTTAATATTCAATTTCTCATTTAATAGTAAGTGGTTCATTCATAAATAATAAGTGATTCTTATATTTTCATGCCTTTAGAATTAAAATATATTTAGGAAGCCGAAACAATTAAACTCTGTTTCACATGAATTAAAATATCAGGAAATTTTTTAACAATTTGTCTTCTGATGGTTCATTCATAAATAATAAGTGATTCTTATATTTTCATGCCTTTAGAATTAAAATATATTTAGGAAGCCAAAGCAATTAAACTCTGTTTCACATGAATTAAAATATCAGGAAATTTTTTAACAATTTGTCTTCTGAAATTTAAAACCAATTTTAAAATATATTTATTCATTATTTGCCTACTATGTGCAAAGCACATGAATAAACCATTAATTCTCTTAAATAGCTTACAACTTATTTGGGGAAACTAACCAGCTTACAATAATATAAAGAAGACCAAATAAGAATGTTAAGCCAAGTACAGACAAAGATAAGAAGGAGTGCAGAGTAAGGTGCAATTAATTCTGGCTATGGGACATAGCAAATATGAGAAAGTAGCATTGGCCTTATGTCTTGAAGAATGAGTAGGTTTACAATAAGGTAAAGAAGGTGATTCTAGACAAAAGTATGAACAAAAGCACAAGCATCATGAAAATGAATATTCAGTGTACAGCAAGTACAGTATTTCCATGTGGCTGGGGCATAAGGAAAGGAGATACAGAGATCACTTAGAATGGGGATTGACATACATGACCTCAAATGACATGCCAAAGAATCTGACAGATGGCGGTGCTAAATAAATAAATAAATGGCCTGGCAAATGGTGTTGGAACTTATCTGAAATGTAATAGTTGTGTAGGTTCTAAAGGCAAGAGAGTTAGCTGCTCCTCCAGCCAACCTTGTAACCAGCCAACTGAATTTCTGAAGCTTATTCATATATGCTTGTTCTCTACATAAACAGAAATCATCAAAAAAATTATTTACTTACATATTAGGTAAAGAATATTCTATGAAAATAATTTCTTATCAACTTGTAACATATTTAGCTCCAGAATTTAAATATGAAGGTTGTGATTTCTGTCCATTTTAATTCACTGATACATTCCTAGCCCTTAGTAGAGTGCCTGGTACATGGTACGTGTTCAATAAATATTTATGCTATCTTTTAACATTGTAATAGTAATCCATAATTAAGATTGGTCAAGTTCACTTTCAGAAATTACTCCTACAAAATGATTTCCAAACCCCAGCTTACAGCCCATTTGTTTGAATAGTAAAATAAGATCATAGCCAGAGTTTCACTTATACCTAATTTAAATGATGACATTTGGGATTTTCTGAGTTGATGACAACTAGATGAGATTTTTGGATTTATAACTGATCCTGGAATAGATGAAGATTTGGGGGGATGTTGAGGTAGGATAAATGTATTTTGCACATGAGTCAGATGTCAATTTGGAGGATCAGGGAGTAAACTGTTAATGGGTTGAATGGTGTCCCCCCAAAATTCATGTTTACCCAAAACCCCAGAATGTGACCTTGTTTGAAAATAGGGCCTTTGCAGATATAATTAGTTAAGATGAGTTCATTCTGGAGGAGGGTGGACCCTAAATCCAATACTGGTGTCCCTGTAGAGGAGAGGACACACGGAGACGCACATGGGGACTTCTTCCCATGTGAAGATAGAGGCAGAGATTGCAGTGATGCAGCTACAGATCAAAGAATACCAAGGACAGCCAGCATCCACCAGAAGCTAGGAGACAGCGTGGATGGATTCTCCAGCACGGGCTCCAGAAGGAACCAACCCTGCCAGTGCCTTTCTTGACTTAGGACTTCTGGCCTCCAGAACCATTAGAGAATAAATTTCTGCTTTTATAAGCAACAAAGTTTGGGGTAATTTGTTTCAGCAGCTCAGGAAAATAATACACATGGCAAAGGAATTTTGCAGATGTAGTTAAGGTTACAAATTAGTTAACCTTAAGATGTAGATATTATCTGGGTGGACCTGACCTAATCACATGAGCCTTTTAAATCTGGGTTTAGAGGTCAGAGGTGGAAGAAATCAGATTCAAAACATGGGTGGATGGGATGTCCCACTGCTGGCTTGAGGATGGAGGGAGCCTTATGGCAAGGAATGAAGGTGGCTTCTAGGAGCCAAGAGCAGTCTTGGATTGACAGACAGCAAGGAAACGAGGACCTCAGTCTCTCAACCAGAAGAAAGGGCTTGGAAGTGGATTGTTCTCCAGAACCTCCAGAGAAGAACTCAGCCTGGCTGATACCCTGAGCAGAGAACCCAGCTATGCCGTGCCAGATATCTGACCTGCAGAACTGTGAGCTAATTAATAGGTGTTTTTAGCTACTAAGTTTGCGGCAATTTCTTAAGCAGAAAAAGAAAACTAATACACATGACTCACTAAGTGAAGTGGAAATGCCAGACTACACAGCTGGCAGAACTGTGAGCTAATTAATAGGTGTTTTTAGCTACTAAGTTTGCGGCAATTTCTTAAGCGGAAAAAGAAAACTAATACACATGACTCACTAAGTGAAGTGGAAATGCCAGACTACACAGCTGACGGTGGCAGTAAGGATAAGATGACTCCTAAAAGTGAGCTTGCTGCGGTGGATATACTATTAAGGCTGGAAAACCCACCAGAGGACTATGTTGAGAGGAAGACCCCCCAGAGAATACACCCTTCATCAAAGCAACCAGGAATATGCAGGTGACAGGGCACAACAGCACTAAGAAGTTTGGTGGTAGCTTTCCTCTGTAGGCCAGGGCTGACAGTAGGAGATGCTGTTAGGGAACAGCACTCACTGACAGCAATGAGAATAACAGGGTCCTGAAACAAAGAGACCAGGCGAGCAAATTATCCATCAGAAGCCAGGCATATGCAATTATTGATTGTCATAATGACTGCCAACGCAGGAACAGCAACCCAGTCCCTCGTGCACCACTCACCTTCCCTACCCTCCACTAGGTAACAGAAAATCAAAAGAGAACACAACCTAGACCTCAAGCTCAAAGATTGTTCACTATTAGAAAATTCTTAATGTAATTCACCACCATCTTATAATGTCAAATGAGAAAAAACATTTGCTCACATCATTAAATGTTACAACACTTCCCATAAAGCTAGGCAGCCATCAATGATTTTTAAAACCTCTTATTGTGCTGGCTTAAGTACAGTTGGCCCTCCATATCCATGGCTGCCACCTCCATGGATTCAAACAACCATGGATCAAAAATGTCTTTAGGCCTAAGATGGTTGCATCTGTACTGACCATGTACAGACTTTTTTTTTCTTGTCTTTATTCCTTAAACAATACAGTATAACAACTATTTACATAGCAATTGTATTCTGTACTATAAATAATCTAGGGATAGTTTAAAGTATATGGGAGGATGTGCATAGGTTATATGCAAATACTATGCCATTTTATGTCAGGGACTTGAACATCCTTGGATTTTGGTATCCCTGGGGGGGTCCTGGAACGAATCCCCCACGAATGCCCAGGGATGACTGTATAGACATATAAATCAGTGGAATAGAATGGGAGTCCATAAATAAACCCACACATCTATAATTGATTGATTTTCATCAAGAGTGCCAAGACCCTTCAATGGGGAAAGAACAGTCTTTTCAACCAGTGGTGGTGGGACAACTGAAGAGCAACATGCAGAACAATGAAGTTGAGCCCCTAACTCATACCATACACAAAAATCAATCAAAATGGATCTAGACCTAAATGTAAGAACTAAGACAACAAGACTTGTAGAAGAAAACACAGGCTTAATAAATCTTCTTAACCTTAGATAAGATACCTAAAGTATAAGCAACAAAATAAAAAACAGATAAACTGTACTTCATGAAAATTAAAAACTTTTGTGCATCTAAAGGCACTATCAAGAAAGCAGAAAGGGGCTGAGCACTTAGCTCATGTGGTTACAGCGTGATGCTGATAACACCAAGGTCAAGGGTTCTGATCCCGTGCATCTAAAGGCACTATCAAGAAAGCAGAAAGGGGCTGGGCACTTAGCTCATGTGGTTACAGCGTGATGCTGATAACACCAAGGTCAAGGGTTCTGATCCCCATACTGGCCAGCTGCCAAAACAAAAACACACAAAAAAGAAAGCAAAAGGACAGCCACAGAATGAGAGAAAATATCTGCAAATTATATATGTGCTAAGGGTCTGGTATACAGAAGGGACTCTCACAACTCAACAGTAAAAAGACAAATAACCCAGGGCCGGCCCGGTGGCGCGTGCGCCGCTTGGGAAGCGTGGCGGCGCTCCCGCCGAGGGTTCGGATCCCACATACAGACCGGTTCCCGCTCACTGGCTGAGCGAGGCGCGGGAGCAACACCGAGGGTTGCGATCCTGTTGCCGGTCCCGGTCCAGTACCGGGGCGACACTGAGGGTTGCGATCCATTGCCGGACACGGAAAAAGACAAAAAGGAAAAAAAAAAAAAAAAAGACAAATAACCCAATTTAAAAATTGGCAATGAATTTGAATAGACTTTTGTCCAAGGAAGACACAGAAATGGCCAATAAGCACATGAAAAAGTATTCAACATCTCTAGTCATCAGGGAAATGCAAATCAAAATCATAATGAAATACCATTTCACACCCACTAGGCTGGCTAGAATTTAAAAAAAAAAAAAAAAAAGATGACAAGCATTGGTGAGGAGGTGGAGAAACTGAAACCTTCCTACACTGTTGGTGGAAACATAGAATGATGCTACCACTTTGGAAAACAGTCTAGCAGCTCCTCCAACAATTAAACATGGAGTCACCACATGACCCAGCACACCTAGATATATACTCAAGAGAAATGAAAACTATGTCTGCACAAAAACTTGTACACAAATTTTATAGCATCACTGTTCTTAACATTTGAAAGATGGAAACAAATGATGAATGGATAAACAAAATATGGCATACAGTGCAGTACATTGTTTGGCCTTAAAAAGGAATGAAGTTCTCACACTTTTACAGTGTGGATGAACCTTGAAAACATTATGCTAAATGAAAGAAGCCAGACACAAAAGGCCATATGTTATATGATTACATATGTATGAAATGTCCAGAACAGGCAAATCCATAGAGACAGGAAGTAGATTAGTGGTTGACAGTGACTGGAACAGAAAGTGACTGCTAATGGTATGGGTTTCTTTTTAGGGTGATAAAAATGTTCTGGAAGTAGACGGTGGTAATGGTTGCACAACTTTGAGAATATGTTTAAAAAGCACTGAACTGTACACTTTAAAGTGGTGAATTTTATAATATTTGAATTATATCTCAATTAAAAACTACTAAAAAAGTAGGAACAGTTACACATATTTAATAAATAAATTATCTATAACATAATATATGAACACACATTCATATGGCTGATATTCGGCTTGTACACACTGGTATGGCTGTACCAGTGGTAAAAATATAATTTCTAGGCTTATGCCCCCTTGCTCCCTCAACTATCCTAGTGCCCTTCTGAATCTTCACATAATAAAAAGGAACAAAAAGGTTATACCTGGCTCATTAAGGGACCTCCAGGACCCCTGCTTCAGCCTGCCATGGGGATACTTTGGGATTCAGAGGTGAAGAGATATAGGAAATTATTAACCTTTTCATTATGCATCTTTGGATTGTTTACTTGATATGCAAATGTGGGTGTGTTTTTTTAAAATAACAAAAATTAATAAATAAAATTTTAGAAGAAAACCATTTTAAACTATAGTAATTAAAGCATTATCATATTAATATAGAAACAACCAAACATCAGGGCCAGCCCGTGGCTCACTTGGGAGAGTGTGGTGCTGATAACACCAGGGCGATGGGTTCGGATCCCTATATAGGGATGGCCAATTAGCTCACTGGGTGAGCGTGGTGCTGACAACACCAAGTAAAGGGCTAAGATCCCCTTACCGGTGATCTTTTTTTAAAAAAAATAGAAAGAAACAGCCAAACATCAAAGGCCAGCCAGTTAGTACAAAAGCATATAGTGGAGGGCCAGCCAGTTAGCTCAGTTGGTTAGAGTTTAGTGGTGTAACACCAAGGTAAACAGTTCAGAACCTCATGCCAGCCACCAAAAAAAAACTTTTAAAGTTTATATCGGAATATTGCACATAAAAAAGATAGCATTTTAAATCAGTGGGGGGAGGGAGCAGGGAAGGATTATTTGGGGAAAAAATAAAGCTTGATATGTACTTTACTCTTTTATCAATATAAACAGCAGAGAAATCAATTATTTAAATATAAAAAAGATTAAATTATAAAATTACTAGAAGAAAACTGCCATAAGCATTTATAAGCTAAGTATCAATATAATACAAAATGTGGATGCCATAATGAAAAGATTGATAAAACTGTCTACAAAGAAATGTTAAATTTCTTTAAAGCAAATTTTTAAAGTTTTTATTTTAAAATATTTTTAAAAGATAAGCAACAATCTAAAAAATATTTATAACATATGAAAACAGCTAGTATCCTCAATATACAATAAGACATATAAAAAGAAGAAAAAGATGAATAATGCAGTTGCAAAAGTGGCAAAACACATGAACATGCAATTTACAGATTAATAATAACAGCCATAATTAAAAATTATTGAACATTTATTATGTGCCAGGGACTGTTAGCATATTCATATATGCAATCCCTGCAAGACCTAATGAGGTAGGTCGTATCATTAACTATATTTTGCCACCACATTTCTCTCCTCTTCATGCACAGTATCCTTCTCCCACTTAACAAAAAAAGGCATACCTTATTATAGTACATTGTCTTGGTATGTTAAAATCTTAGGGCACTGAACAAAGGGACAACTCAGGAATGTGGCTCTCTTCTCCCAAGACAAAGCAGCGTTCGGGTAAGAAATCTTTTTTTTTTTTTTTGTCTTTTGTCTTTTTACGTGTCCGGCAACGGATCGCAACCCTCAGTGTTGCCCCCACACGGGACCGGGGACCGGCAACGGGATCGCAACCCTCGGTGCCGCTCCCGCGCCTCGCTCAGCCAGCGAGCGGGAACCGGTCTGCATGTGGGATCCGAACCCTCGGGAGGGAGCGCCCTTCCCAAGCGGCGCACCATCCAGTGCGCCACCGGGCCGGCCCCTCGGGTAAGAAATCTTTAAGAGGGTGTCAAACTGTCAACAAAGCTCTGTCCTTGATCAGCCTTGCTACCTACCTATCTACCTACCTTCCTTCTTCTCTCCCTTCCCTCCTTTCCCTCCCTTTTCCTCCTTTCCTTTTCCTCCTTCTATGTACCATCTATTTTAGAATTAAAATTTAGAAGTAAATCAGAAGAAAATCTTTATTAAAGAATAAAGTCAGACTTTTTCTGACAAAGTAAACCTGGTTTTGACAATGACAACTAGTTTTGTAAAACAGGTAACAAATTTTGCATTCTTACATAAATCGAGTAAGATAAATCTCAGGTCCCAAGGTTTAACAGAAATATACTTAAAACACATAGGTAATATTCTAGAAATCATATATTTTGCAACCATTTAAAAGTATGATAAAAAAATGTTAGACATCAACTTTAAAATAAAGAACAAGATACGTAATTATTTAAAAAATGTTTAGAGAGTACTTGAGCAAAAATTTTTGAAGACTACTCTTAACTACTCCACAGTACACTGCCCAGTCAGTAAACAGGAAACACACTCAACCTCATTAATAAAGAAATAAAAATTTAATCAACAGTGAGATCTCATCTCTTTACCCTTCAGATTGGTAAAGATTTAAAAGTCTGATAAAACTCAGCAATTGTGAAGCTGCGGGGAAACGGGTTTATAGGAGTGAATATTTTGGTGGGTAATTTGACAGTACCAATTAAAACTTAAAATATGCACAGTCTTCGGTGCTGGAAAAATCTAGAAGACTATAAATCAAACTGTTAAGAACGGTTATATCAAAGAGGATGGGATTTGGAAAAACTTTTTCTTTGTAAGTTAGTATTTCTGTAACTTGTGAGGTTTTTACAACAGGGGACAAGAAAAAAAATCTACATAGGCCTAGGGTAAGTATTATGATGGCTGAAGTCTGAAATGAGGGCTGGCCAGGTACCTCAGCTGGTTACAGCACAGTGTTATAAAATGAGCTGAATATTTCTGGGATGTTAAAAAGAAATATAAGTAATAGGTAGGTGATTAGATTAGGTGACATAATATTATTCTCAACCCTAAATTCTACCACATTGGAGTATTAAGAAATGATTTTTAGAAGCCATCTAGTATAATTCCCTAGGCAATGCATAATTTCTTTTGACAGCATCCCCAATAAGTAGTTATAAACCTCTTGAACATACTCTTCAATGTGAGCTCGAATCTCAAACAAATCTAGAATATGAATTATTATGTCTTTAAATATTACTTGTCTATTTTATTTCACATTACACATTAATCATTAATCATGACTTACCCAAGACAAAATATAGATATTCCTCCACTTTCGGGGCCAGCCTGTGGCTCACTGGGGAGAGTGTGGTGCTGATAACACCAAGGCCACGGGATCAGAACCCTATATAGGGATGGCCGGTTAGCTCACTTGGGAGAGCGTGGTGTTGACAACACCAAGTCAAGGGTTAAGGTCCCCTTACCGGTCATCTTTAAAATATATATATATATATATATATATATTCCTCCAACCTTATCCCTGACAAATCAAGAGTGGTAACATTCCACATTCACCAATTTAGCTATATCCATGCAATAATGCTCTTTGCCACTAGATGGCGATTTACCTAACGCTATGTTGAGGCGCTCTCTGTCCATGAGGTCAACTGTTGCCACCAGCAGGAGCTACTAAATAAGGAAGGAAAGCCAGCAAGAAGGGAAATGCAGATGTGATTAACACGTCCACTTGTGAAATGGCAAAGGGAAAATATCAAGCGAAAAGGAGGGAGCAGACTATATGCATATTAATAATTAGAGGAAAGGTTCACATGAGAAATAAGTAAAAAAAAGGAAATGTTAAAAATACTTTATTCATTGTCAACTAATTGGTGTCATTTATCTTTAGATCTACTCCTAATCTTGATATCCACAGTTCATATTGTAGCACTAATGCTCCTTCTCTCTACCCTCGTTTATTGCAGCATTTTACCCAGCAGCTACTATAGATAAGTAGGTTATTTTTACTTCAGTCCTATTAACTACCAAAGGATAAAAAAGGCTTAAGAAATTTATATTTTCAGATAACAAACATCCAATTTTCTGTCTACTTTCTAAGAATATTTTATATACTTATTTTTCTCTTACTGAGGTATACATGTATCCAAAACAGGGATATGAAATTTGTACCAAATTTGTCCAGAAATCAATCAGGTCAAAGCCAAAATGCCTTTAGCTTGAACAATAATAACAAAAACAAAAGAATCTTTTAATGTATAAGAAAATGCCCATGCCAAGCTGTTCTAAAGGCTCAATAGAATTTACTTTAAAGTTGTAAGAAGTTAGGCTATTTGATCATATTAAAGTCTAATAAAAAAGAAGTGGAATGTCTTTATAAAACTTAGAAAATCATATTTTTCACTGTCAAAAATATTTGATTGTTTTAGTTTTTTAGAAGAATCCTCTTTTTTCTTACCTATAAGGTTGTACTTTAATCCCATGGTTTTGAAATTCCAGTGCTTTCTGAACAACAGCTTCATTTTCTTCTGGATAAACTGAACATGTGCAGTAAACAACTGCTTGAGCTTTAGGAACTATATTTAAAGAAGATGTAATCAATATAATGACTCCATTAACAATCCTATACGAATTTGCTATGTTTCCAAACATATATTTGATACTAATACCACATGGTTTTGATGGGAATAATTTCCACAGTTGCTTGAATAGCTCCACTTTAAAGCAAAAGCTTATACTAGTAGTGTAGTCTGTGGCCAATACATAAAGTAAATCTAACTGGCTTGTATGGAAATTGAAAATTTAATCAACGTGACCAACCTAGTCACAAACAGAAAGAAATAAATACTGCACATGACCATGAGCTTGATACTTCCAGCCATTCCTCCACAAGCCATATTGCCTAATTAAAGAACTCTTTAAAGAAACAGAGAGACTTAGATGTGAATCCCAATTCTGTCACTTACTGCTATATGAACCTGGGCAAATGACTTAAAGTTTTGGATTTTCCATCTGTCAAATGAGGTAATACTACTACCTGCAGTTCACTCATTTATTCATGATTACTGAGCACCTACCACATGCCAGGCACTGTTCTAGACTTTGGAATACATCTGTAAACAACACGGACAAAAATCCCTGCTGCTGCAAAGCTTACTTTCTACTAGGGGAGAAAGATAAGATATAAATAAACAGGAAAACTACATAGTATTGTTAGGTGATAAATGTTTTTCTTTATAGAGAAAAACAAAGCAGGGATGAGGGATAGAGAGTTTCAGGGGAAATACAGTTGTTTCAAATAGGGTAGTCAGAGAAAGCATCGCTGAGATGGCGAACTGTGGGTAGACTAGGAGATTGGGAAGCCAGCCACAGAGGACCTAGGGAAGGGCATCTAAGGTAAGGGAACAGCAAGTATATAGGCCTGAAGTGGACCTGGGCTGGCATGTTCAAAGCAAGTGAAAGGGCCAGTCTGATCAGAGCAGAGGGAATGAGGAGAGAGTAGTGGGAGATGAGGTCAGAAAGTATGGTCTGAGTACCAGACAGTACAGGGACTTGTAGACCAGTGGAAGGATTTAGATTTTTACTCTGATTATGATGGGAAGCCATGTGTTTTCAAAAAATTGCTCTGATTGCTGTGTGGAGAATAGACTGTAGAGGGGAGGAGTGGAAGCTGATAGGCAAATTAGAGGCCATCGCAGTAATCCAAGTGTGAGGTGATGACAGTTTGGACACAGCGTAGTGGTGGAGGTGGCTGGATTCTGGATATATGTTGAACATAGAACCCACTTCACTTGCTGACAGACTGGCTGTGGGTATGGAAGAGGAGACATGAATGATGCTAAGGCTTTTAGCCCATACAAGTGGAAGTCTAAAACTGTCATCCACTAAAATGACAATACTTTGGGAGGAACAGGTACTGTGAGAGGAAGGTCAGGTCTTCCATTTTGGACACGTTAACTTTGAGATGCCTATTAGTCACCAACTGGAGATGTCATTAAGGCAGCTGGAGACACAAGCTTAGAGTCCAGGGAAGAAGTTCAGACTGGAAATATAAATTAGGGAGTCATGTAGAGTACTTAAAACCATGAGACTGAATGAGATCACTAAGGGAGTGAGTTACAGACAGAAAAAAGATCAAAGGCATGAATTGTGGCACATTCCCATGTTAAAGAGGGTGTGGTAGGACGGCCCGTGGCTCACTTGGTAGAGTGCGGTGCTGATAACACCAAGGCCACGGGTTCGGATCCTATATAGGGATGGCCGGTTCGCTCGCTGGCTGAGCGTGGTGCTGACAACACCAAGCCAAGGGTTGAGATCCCCTTACCGGTCATCTTTAAAAAAATGAAATAAGAGATTTCATAGTGAATACTAAATGGCAGATACAAAGTCTTTAATAAAGTGCTTAGTACATAGTAGGCACTCAGTAGATTTTAGATATTATAATTATTAGAAGAAGAATTCTGGACAAGATGGTGGAATAGACGGTCCCCAGCATCACTCTCTCACAAAAATCAACCAATTTACAACTATAAAAATGTAACAACAGCCACTCTGGGGCTACTGGAGCGGGAGATGGGAAAGAAAGCCACAAATGTGGTATCCAGAAGACAAGTGAAGTTAAGTGTGTGAAGGAAGAGAAAGTGATCGATTAAGTCAACTGCCACAGATAGACCAAGTTAGATGAGGACTGTGCACTGATGTGACAACATGGGGGCCGCTGGTGATCCTCACGAGACCATTACAGTTTAGTGGCAGGGATGAAAGTGTGATAGTAATATGCTCAAAAAAGAATGTGAGGAGAGATTTAGACAAACACTGTTCTCAGGGGAAAGGCAAGTCACAGGGGAAAAAAAGAGGAGAACATTCAAAAAAGAAGTTAAAACACAGGGGGTTTTACTGATGCAGATCTATAAGTTCTAGAGAGCACAGAGTGGGAGTTGGGGACAGACAAGAGGAAATAAAGAGTTATGCGGACCAGAATACAGGAGATGAAGAATAACCTGGCGGTCAAGGGCTTCTTGAGTTCACTGTCATCACTAGGTATAAAAGATATAATGAGATATGCTTTTTATGATTTTAAAGTAGAGGCAAGGCTGGAAATTTAGAGAGTAAGGGAATTGCGGGGGGTGGGGGCTGGTTCCCTTTGTCACTCTGGTCAAAAAAAGCATGGAGCTAAGGGAAAAGATTTGGTGAGATTCAATAAAATAATACATACAAAATAAATGGAAAGGTGCCTGGCACATAATAAGCAATAATAAAGGTTCAAATATTTAAAAAATTATTTTCACAACTAACAAGAGGACTGAGCATAGTTATTTTTTACGTGGTTGATTTCAAATGGGGCTTTTAGTCATTTCTATCAAAATTTAGAGTCAAACCTCTAATTAGGCACTTAACTACTTAAGGTAGCATTGTTTTGTGGGAAAATTAAATATAACTTGTTTTGATTTACAGTATGTCTGTCATCCAGTAATGTAAACTGTCATAATCTCATGAGTTGCCAAATATTACTGTATATTTGATTGGCACTGTAAGGTCGCTGAGGAAGGAGACACTAGCCAGGTAAAGGAAGAAAAGATTTTATTACCAAGCGGCAAGCAGACCTGCCGGGCTGGGCCGAAAAATGGCGTCAGCACCCAGAGGCAGCAGGATGTTGTTTTTATAGGGATAAGACTGGCATCTGGCCTAGCCTAGGAAGACGGTCACAGTGTTCTACTCCAGATATGGCCTGCTTATGGGAACGGACTTGGGGAGACAGAAACCTTGGGCTAGCCAGGGGGAAGCAGTTCGAATGTTACACTCTAGGTATGGCCTGCTCAGCCTGTTCTTGGGGACTGAGACCTTGAAGAACAAAACTTAGAGAAATGAAACTGATGGGTGGGGGCTTTTTAAAAGTCAGGTTTTCAGTTCCAGGGACATAACAGGCATCATAAAAGATCATGCACCATTAAAATCCCTTTGCTTTTCATGATTCTTTCTGAAGCCCTTTTTAATTCTTAAACATTCAATTAAAATTTAATAAAAATGCATCAAGTAAAAAATCTTTTATTTAACAACTTCTGAATCTTCCATCCAAACTTATTTCAGAGATCATATACATACCGTCACATTCAAATGAATGTTTATTAGCAACATCAACTAAATGGGCAGACCTCTGTGCTTTCTATTTTGCCTTATTTCTGCCTCATTTATGTTATATCTTTACGTATTGAATTATCTGTAGCCACATACTTACTTTGAGCCTTTGGAGGTCAGGATTTATTCGCATTCACATGCCTAACATCCAGCTTAAATGCCTTATCCGGAGCAGGCACTTGATAAACATACACTGAATTAATAAAAGTTTATTAATTTCTCAGAGACTTCTAGCTTTTCGTGTCCACATGTGGAAAGGCAATGGTACTTAAAACCTAAATGAAGTGACGGAAGCAATGATGTGGATACTCAAAGAGCCTCATTACTCAGACTTCAGATCGAGAGATCTAGGCTTTATCTGTAACTGCATCTCTCTGTTCTCTATTTAGCACTAAAAGATATAAGATCTTCATTAAAGTTTGGACTATAGAAGAGTTGTTAGTAGTAGGCATGATGACAACAGAAAAATTGCATCAAGAAAGAAGTCAATGAGAAGAAACAGGAAAGGTGAAACTGTACAATCATAGATGTACATGATTATATTTAATTATATTTCATTTCAGTATTAAGCAATTGTTAAATTATGCTTGCTAACCTATTTTTTAAATTACAGTAAAGCATATATTTTAAAAAGACTTAGATTATATTGGTAAAAATAAATATTTTGTTATATGAAGTCACTAAGACTGAATGTTCTAGAAAATTTGCTTATGATTCACACTTCACTGCTTGATTATAAATAAAGTATTAATGTTTCTAAGATTTACACCATATTTTAACAAGATTGTACTAATGACAAACTTACATTTCATTGCATGTGTTAGCTGTTCGCATTGCTGTTGAGCAAGAACATGAAGTTTATCTTCTGATGTGCCTCCTTGAGAGAGATCTTTAAGTAAGTCTGTACCTAAATTTTAAAAAGTAAATAAATACTTTAAAATATATTACTATTTGGTACTTTTCAAATATTAACATTATCACATTTTGACTACTAATGGAAGTTTTCATGGAAAAATCTATTAAAACTAAATAGATAATATTAAAATGGTAACTTTAAAAATTAATAAAGGTAATTGTGTTTAGTTTTAATAGTTTTTCAAAAAGAATATTGAAAATATTTAATGTTGTTTTTCTCCAAGTTCCTATGAGATAGTCTTCCAAGTAGGCACATAAGTCATTTATGTACAGAAGAGAGAATGCAATCAGTCTGGAGACTAATATAGAAAAGGGAAAATAGGATTTATTTTCCAAAGTAGAAATTGATGGGTTATCGTCAGAGCTGGATAGGAAATAACACATAAGGATATAGTTCGCATTAACTTAACTTCCCAAAATAATTCTTGAAAGAAAAAATTCAGAGAAACAAATATATGTCTTCATAAGAGATCAAGAAATAATGTCTTACATGTTTTAAATTTCAAAAGATAATTTCAACATATTTCTTGATAATATTTAACTAAGATATGTTGAATGCTACTTTATCAAGATTATTTTATTTAACAACCTCTTGAAGCATTATTATCCCTTTTACCATTGAGAAAACTGTTTAAACATACATCAAACAACCTGTTTAAGGTTATATAGCTACTATGTGTACAGCCAAGATTCTAACTCAGAAATCTGACCAGAGAGCCAAACCTTCTAAATTCTCTATTCTCCTGCCTGACCAGAACTCCCTGGAGTATGATAGCCAGTTATTTATAGCACATATCTGGCTGTTCCCCATTCCAGTAATATCACTAAATGTTAATTAAACTTCATTTCTTCCCAATTTAGTTTTACTTCACATTTTTCTATCTCTATTCTAAAACTACCCATTATTTTTTAAAGAACTATTTGTAGACTATTATACTCTAAAACCATATCATCCACTTCTTTAATCCTGTCTTAAAATAATTCCAAGTTGTTGGCAAGGGCCAACTGCATATATTCCCCAATGGTTCTAACATTTTTCAACATTAAAATGTTTTCCAAAACTAACTCATTATTGTTTCTTTCCACCTAATATCTAAGTCTGATAAAACAATCTTTTAAATTTATCCCCGTAAGTTTGTGACTAATATTCCTTCCATAGTCACTGGTCAGCAGCTCCTTATTTGCTTTGGCTTTTAGCTCCTCTGAGTACAGTTTCCTTCAAAAGCCCCCCTTCTTTCAGGAGGTGGCCATTTCTTTGCTTATCCTGTCACCTCTTCATCAAGGCTTTCAAAACATTACCAATTCCTAGAAAATGTTTTACTTTCTCCCTTTTTGTCATTTGTATTTTCCTTGGGCTTTCCCCGCCTAGCCTCTAGTTTGTCTTTAACTATGACTCTTTTTTTCTGGATCCTCACATCAAGATGTCCAGGATAAGGCTAGAGTCCCACAGTCCTAAGCTCTAGTTCTCTTGACTGCCATGCATATTATAGCTGCTGCTATTTCTCCCCTTTTCTTTCAAGGTCTACTAATTTTTCCCTGATTATTTCCCAAAGTTCATGTAGGAATTTTCTCAGCCTATTATTTTCCCATATGAGATGGTTAGTCTTCTGTTTAACTCTCTCTGGAAAGAAATTTCTATAGCAAGACAAAATTCCACATGGTACAGTGTAAGCCCAGTTAAAGACAGTATAGTTCAGTGAAAAGAAAACGTGCTAACTGACCTGAATTTTAATCCCAGCTTTCCTATTTTATTGGCTACATGGCCATAAACGACTTGCTTAATTTTTCTGAGTCTTGGTTTTTTTCCTCTGTCAGATAGGGATAATAATGCTATCCTCAAAAAGTTATTGTGACTATTAAGTGATAGTGTATGTACACTACCTTGAATACTGTCTGGGACATTGTTGTGTCCAATAATACTAGCTCCTTTCCCTTCATTTCTTTTCCTTCATCTTTTCATTCTCTCCTTACTAGAAACAGAAAGCAGTAACCATATTCTGGATGTTGGTGGAGGATCTTCTTTTTCTAATCTAGTTAACCTTATCTATGCCTTTCAATGTAAACAAAGGGATTTGAGTTAAGAATCAGTTTCAGCTAATTTGGGACAATTTAATGTGATTAAGAGAGTGATTAAAAGTGCCAGCCTCAGAGTTTGACTGTTGTGTTTGAATCCAGTCTCTGACACTTACTAGTCCAATGATTCTGGGAGACTTCAGTAACATCTCTGAGCCTCAGATTGCTTATTTGTGAAATGGAGATAATAAGAGTTACTGTTCAGTGAGTTCTTGTGAGGATTTGATGAAATAATCCAAGTAAAGTGCTTAGCTCAGTGCCTTACATAAAAGTACTCAATAAATGTTAATGTTAAATAATAATTATTTTAAAATTTAATAAAGAAGACTAATTAATTAATCCCTAGAATTAATATTTAGTCTGAGGTATTCATATCATAAAATACACATACTGGAGGTTAAAAAATCTTGAGTTTGAAATAATCTAATTATGATTTAATTAGCATCATGTTTAGAGCTTAGGCTCTAGAGTTAGGCAGATATAAGTTTGAATCCCAGCTCTGTCACTAACTAGTTGTATGACCATATAAAAATGAACAATCTTTCTGAGTCTCAGTTTTTTCATCTATAAAATGCTGATAAAGTTTAATGCCTACATCTGGAGCTCTGGTATATAACAAAAGAGCATACTGGCCAGCATCTGTTCTGATTGCCTACACCATCACAATTATTAAATATTTTAAATATCAGCCTTGCCCATCTCTCACAGGATTGGTATAAGGATTAAGTGAGTAATAGATTTAAAGTACTTTACATGTAGTAAGAACTTCATATATGGTAGCTGTACATCAATCACATATATTTGATATGCTGTTTTAATGATTTTAAATAATTTTTTAAAATTAAAAACTCATTTCAATAACTTAGAAATTAAAACAAGTACCTTCATGTTCATTTAAAATAAATTCTACTGGATTGCTAACACCCAGTCCTGAACAACGAGGTAGCAGCAGAATCACTTTAACTTTCTGTAACCTGTGATCCTTTGACTCAATGTTAATAAATGTCTCATGAAGTATTTCAATATCTGAGAGAAAAAACAAAGAAAAATTAATGTAAAAATATTAATTAATTAAAATTCTTAATGCAGTATCTATTTATTGTTTACTTTTAAATCCTCAACCCTACAAAAACTCTTCAATGTAGTCAGGAAAAAAAGGGCTATTCTTCTCTGATAACTCCCCAAAGTTAATACAGGAATTCTCTTAATATAGTGCTTTCTCCTTCACAAGAGAAACAATTTTTAAATTTAAAATTAAATTTTCTATTCTGAACTTCAGCTTTAATTTAAAGTAGCATGATACAGTGAAGGGAAGTGAGTTTTGGAGGCAGAAAGACTCAAGTTTGACTCCTGACTTCATGATTTACTAGCTGTGTGTCTTAATCTCTCTAAGCCTCCATCTCCTTACTCATAAAATGGAATGCCTACCTCACATAATTGCAGTGAAAATTAAGATAAAGTAGCTAAACTTAGCATGGTGTCTGGTATGCAGTAAGTGGTCAGTATTGGTTATTACCCTTTCCCATTTTTTATCCCCTTTTATATTCTATTTTCCCCAGAAAAAAATGGGAGTCAGTAGCATTTATGAGGCACACTCTAAGGTGCTGAACCCATACAAATGGGTGTAAAATATCATCCATACATTTAGGGACCTTATAACTTAGTTTAAGAGAGTCTGCCTTCCCTTGGGTTACAATCATGTGTGCCCATATTGTAAAGTCAATTCTCCACTTCTGCGATAGCCTCCATTCCCCTCACCTGCTAAAGAATCACTCCCAAAATTGTCCCACCCACTCCCTTTTTCTTGCCAACCAATTTTTCTCCCTATTCTGTCTCTTTTGACATTTTTTACAGTCAAGTGGACCTTTCCTCCACCCCCACCCCCCACTATATAAACTGTTTATTGAAAAGTTCTAACATCTATAAAAATAGTCATAATAACGTAATAAATTCTCAAGGACCCATTATGAAGCTTCAGTAAGTGAACCATTCATGGTCAATCTTGTTTCATCTATATGTGCACCCTCTATCACTCACCCCCATATTATTTTGAATCTATAAATATGTCTGCATATAGAAAGGGTGGAGCAAGATGGAGAAATAGGACTCTCCAATGATTGGCCCCCAACAAAAACATCAATTTGAACAATTATCTACACATGAAAATACCTTCGCAAGAGCTAAAGAAACCAGGTGAGAGATCACAGAGCAAGATGGAGAAATAGGACTCTCCAATGATTGGCCCCCAACAAAAACATCAATTTCAACAATTATCTACACATGAAAATACCTTCGCAAGAGCTAAAGAAACCAGGTGAGAGATCACAATATTTGGTTATAGCATAAAAATAAGAAAAGACTCATTGAAGAGGTTAGAAAGAATAGTTTTACTTGTCACCTTTCTCCCAACCCCAGGCACACAGCACAGAGATACCATACACTGTGCGAAGGACAGGAAAATAGCATAGAACTTTGCATTGAACCTCAATACCAGGCCTACCACAGTAAAACCTAGCACTGGACAGACCCCCACAACCCCTGACTCCAGGTTAGTACCTGTGGACTGAACCTCTAGACCTGCCCTGGTGCTAGATAGGAACCCACAGCCTGTGTGAGATGGACATGAGTTCCAGCCCAAATCACTTGAGTTCTGGCTATCTACAGCAGCGCCTGGGCTCCAAAAAACCCACAGTGACAGGCAGGCCTCAGCAGCCAGGGGCTTGAATTCTAGTCCAGTGCTGCACCAGCCACCATGGTTCTGGACCCCTATTGCTGCAATGGCTGCACCAGTCATAAGCTAAGGGACCACACAGACAACCTGCCTAAAATTTCTGGACAGGCTTACTGTTGAAGGATGTGCCCAGACAAAGCCAGACTGTGAAGACTGGAATAAGTACCTACTTCTTCAGTGGATAGGCATTGATGCAGGACCACAAGGATCAAGGACTATCAGGAAAATATGACATCACCAAACAGAAAAACAAGGTGCTGGTGACTGACCCTAAAGAGATGGAAATGGACAAACTGCCTGACAAATAATTCAAGATGGCTGTTTAAGGAAGCTCAGCGAACTTCAAGGCACAATACAAAAATAATTCAGAAATTTAATAGAAAGACTAAAAAAAAAAATCCTGGAGCTCAAAAATACAATGAAAAATGTAATAGAACAGAACTGATCAAACAGAAAAAAGAGTCTGTGAACTCAAAGACAGGTTATTTGAAAATATATACTGAGAGGAGAAAAAAGAATGGGAAGAAATGAAGAAAGCTTTCTGGATTTATGGGACAGCATCAAAAAGGCAAATGTATGAGTCACTATCATTCAAGATGGAGTAGAGAAAGATAAAAGGGGTAAAGAGCTTATTTAAAGAAATAACAGCAGAGAATTCTCCAAACCTGGAGAAAGATATAAATATCCAGGTACTGGAAGGTCAAAGATCTCTAATAAGATTTAGTTCAAATAAGACCATGCTGTTACATAATCAAACTATCAAAAATAAAAGACAAAGAGAGGATCCTAAAAGCAGCAAAGTCTAAAAAACAAATCACACATAAGGGAGTTCCAATATGGCTAGCAGCAGACTTGTCAGCAGAAACTTTACAGGCCAGGAAAGAGTGGGATGATATATTCAAAGTGCTGAAGGAAAAAAAAATGCCAACCAAAAAATAAAGGAGAGTTAAAGACTTTCCCAGACAAACAAAAGCTGTGGGAGTTCATTACCACTTGGCCTGTCTCACAAGAAATGCTGAAGAAAGTTCTTCAAGCTGAAAGAAAAGGATACCAATGAGTAACATGAAAACATCTGAAATATAAAACTCACTGGTAAAAGTAAGTACATAGTCAAATTCAGAATACTCTAATAATGTAATGGTAGTATGTAAATCACATATTTTTACTATGAATGTTAAGCAAAACTATTAAAAATAATAACAACCACAATAATTTGTTAGGAAATATGCAATATAGGGCTGGCTGGTTAGCTCACTTGCAAGAGCAGTAACACCAAGGTCAAGGGTTCAGATCCCCATATCAGAGGGAGGGAGAGAAGAAGGGAGGAAGGAAGGAAGGAAGGAAGGAAGGAAGGAAGGAAGGAAGCAGTAACACCAAGGTCAAGGGTTCAGATCCCCATATCAGAGGGAGGGAGGGAGAGAAGAAGGGAGGAAGGAAGGAAGGAAGGAAGGAAGGAAGGAAGGAAGGAGAGAGAGGGAGGAAGGAAGGGAGGAGGGAAGGAGGGAGAGAGGGAGGGAAGGAGGAAGGAAGGAAGGAAAAAAAAGAAAAGAAATATGCACTGTAAAAAATGTAAATTGTGACATCAAAAATTCAAAATGTGAGGGGAGGGTGCAGTCAAAGTGTAAAAGTTTTTTGGGTTTTTTTGTTTTTGCAATCAAAGTAAAGTTGGTATCAGCTGAAAATAACTTGTTATAACTATAAGATGTTCTTTGTAAGCCTCATGCTAACCACAGAGCAAAATCCTATAATAGATACACTAAAAATAAAAAGTAAGGAATCAAAACATCCTACCAGAGAAAACCAATGACCCACAAACCACAAAGAAAGAGAAAAAAAAAAAAGAAAAAAATCTAGAAAACAACTAGAAAGCAATTAACAAAATGGTAGTAGTAAGTCCTTTCCTATAGTACTTATCTTGAATGTAAATGGATTAAACTCTCCAATTAAAAGACATCAAGTG